>NW_026975270.1:0-98643 GCF_030014295.1 Loxodonta africana | reverse complement strand
CCTGAGGAACCAGGAAGTAAAACAAGTCTTCAAAAACTTCCTCCAGAACATAGTGCTTTCTACAAATTGGGAGCTTTTTTTTTTTTTGCAAAAATACAGATACATGTGGTTGACATGAGTTGGAATCGACTCCACACCAACTTTTTTTGGGGGGGGGCGTATAAAGAACAATTAAATATAAACCTGAAATTCATAGATGTTTGTACAGGTATGCTTGTTCTTTTAGAGTCTCTTTACCTGTCACATCATTTGATCTGATATTTTGCAAATCCCTCACTTTAACGTCTGTGCCTGACTTTCTCCAATGCAGTGCCTATTAACATATTTTAAAATATGGTAAAGCTTATTTCTCCTACTGAATTTTCTGAAAAACTTACATTTTCCTTGAAGGCACACTGTAGTTAAGATGGAGTAAAGTTGTTTTAATTCTGTTTATTTTCTCAGCTCTTAAAAGACACAGTTATTATTGCTTCATACTTCAAATGTAGTGTTTCAAATGTACGTAATTTCTTGTGCATTTTCAAGATGCATATTGGTAGTGTTTTCAGTAATGTTGCTAGAATTTCCATGCTGTGTGTTATTGTTCATTAAATTCAGTTTAAAACATACTATTGTGTTGCACTTTGAATACAGAACTTTATACTTTGTGAAATTTAATGTATATTTTCTGGATAAATATTGGTCATGATATTAAGTAATTTTTATAGAATTTTCATGTTTTAAAACTTCTTTGGAGATATTCATAGTTTTTCTAAAACATGCAAAGTAAATGCACTAAAACTAAAACACATTTCACTTCTATTTTTCTGTAAATTATAAAAGTTCCGCGTTGCAAACTACAAAAATAAATTTAGGTTACCCTACGATTATTTTGGAAAGCCTAGTGGTGTACTGGTTAAGTGCTACGGCTGCTAACCAAGAGGTCAGCAATTCGAATCTGCCAGGCACTCCTTGGAAACTCTACGGGGCAGTTCTACTCTGTCCCATACGGTCTCTATGAGTCGGAATCAACTTGATGGCAGCGGGTTTTGGTTTTATGATTATTTTAATTATATGAACCCCACAAGTTATATGAACAGTGTTGTGATAATGATTCATCTGGCTTAAAATATAAAACATTAATTAATGACTATATTTTAGAAGAATTACAATTTCAAATTTTCTTTTTTTCTTGTTCTCCCAAATTATGTTGACTAGAAAATTTTGTTTAACAGACTTCATTGTTAAATTGTAGACTACAAAGTGAAGTATAAGAAAAAAAAACTTGAAGTACTTGTCAAATCATGAAAAGGGTTGTTATGCAGATTTTTAGTATAATTCAAATAAGTTTTGGTCTTTATATGTATCTATATGCTTTTAAGATCTGGAACACAATGCGTTCCAATACGAGAAAGGAACATGGTGACTTCTCTCTGAGGAATTTAAAACCTGTAAGTCTTGGTGATACCTTACACTCGTCTGTGATTTAAATAGTCTCAGAGATCTTTTACATATCCCTTTTATTCATGTATTTATTCATCTCTTTATTCCCAAATTTCAGTATCTACTTAGGAAATGATTCAGTGATGGAAAAGAATGGCTTTTGTGCTTGTTCATTTCCAGTGTAACAAAAAAAAAGTAAGTTGATGATTATAATCCAATTGTATATAAATTCTATAATATCTCTAAGAAGAATACACTGTATAGGCACATGAAAATATTAAGGTTACAAATATAATAGGCTTGCCCACATCATTCAGAATTTGGAAACAACATTACAGCAATAAGGAAGGTACAATCATTGTTATTTTTATGTATTATATTAGGATTACAGTCATGATAGAGACAGTAGATAAAGAGAAAAATTTGCTGCATTGCAAAGCCTTGTGTAACTAGACATTCCATTAATAACTAACATTTAGTTAATACTTAAAAATACTATACACACGACCAAGTATAAAAGCTTAATTATTTTTGCAAACTCCTACGACATAGTGGGTTCCTTGGGTGGTACAAACTGTTAATGCTGCACTCATCTGCTAAACAAAAGATTGGAGATTCGAGTCCACCTAAAACTGCTTCAGAAGAAAGGCTTGGAAATCTACTTCCAAAATATAAGCCATTGAAAACCCTATGAAGCACATTTCGATTTTTAGGCACATGGGCTTGCCATTGACTGGACAGCAACAGTTCTTTTTTTTTTTTTTTTAAAGACATATGTAGTAATCATTCTGCGTGACTACACTTTATGTTTTTAAACTTGATTGACATCTGACATGGCGGAACAATAGCTGTCATTCTGAGCAAACTAAGTAAACGACAGTCTTTGCAACTATAGACAAAAATAAAAATACTTATCCATGTATGTAGATTTGGGGTTCCATCTGAAATTGAGTTAAATTTGGTGTATTCATAATTATAACTATTTAATACATTGTAAGCAATAAGGTACTTTTTTCTGCTTAAATAAACAATGACTGTTATTGAAGTACTGAGTTATGATACCTAACTTTCAACTTACCATCAATAAGAACTTAAGAAAATTAGGCACGTTAGCTTTTCCAACTTCAATGTCGTCATTTTTTAAAATAAAGATGAAACTACTTTAGTTTTTATGCCATATGCTTACCGTGGGAACCCTGGTGGCTTAGTGGTTAAGTGCTACAGCTGCGAACCAAAGAGTTGGCAGTTCGAATCCGCCAGGTGCTCTTTGGAAACTCTAGGGAGCAGTTCTACTCTGTCCTGCAGGGTCTCTATGAGTCAGAATTGACTCGACAACACTGGGTTTTTTTTTTGTGTGTGTGTGCTTACGGTGAGATAAAATTATAAAAGATATATATACATAGATTAATTTTTTTTTAAGTAAGAAACATTATTCAAATGTAACACTAGTGTTTAAGAATCCAACAGTATGAAGGGCTTAGGTTTTGCTCCAAATCTATGACTTTGTCTGTTTATATGTGAAATTATATATATATATATATATATATATATATATTTAGGCACTCCAATCTATTGTGCACAGGTGAAATTTCTTTCCCAGCTCTTAATTTCATATCATGTAAAGCCATTACTTGCTAGTCACATTGAGTTTAGTCTGGTCAATTTAAAAATATCAGCTTCATATTCAACTAGCTTCAGCGAGGCATTGAAATTTGGGTGGTGTCTTGGGCTCCTTTCATTGCCTCTTCTCTACTCAGAGGTAGTTCGTGATTGGGACAAAGGCAGAAGACAGATGGAAAAGGACACCTTTTATTTATCTGGTGCTCCTTTAAATCTCTTTTGGTTAACATTGGATCTTTGTGGGAGGGTGTTTAAATGCAGATACTCCTATATGGTGCATATGAGTAAATTCAATGGACTTCACACAAATTGCGGTGCTACAACCAATCCCTCACCAGTATATAACTCTGAGGTACATAACATAGAAAATTGCATTAGTGTTCCTTAATCTGGAAGCAGCTAAACTTGAAAGGGTTCTTGCAAAATGCCTAAAGTGTGATTACCTTTTCTAATGTTTAATTGATCTGAGGGAAACCTGCACATTCTTGGTTTAACAAGTCATAATTGTAATGACTACTTCGCTTCTGCTCACTCTCTGTGCCCAAATGTCTCTCTGAAATTCTCTTTCTCTTCTACTCAAATTGAGAGGGCAGAGCAGCAAATACAGTGTGATATACCAAATCACTGTAAACAGAAGACTGTCATTCTAAGAAGCACTGCGTATTCATGTATCTGGTTCTCTAAGACCTTTTAAACTTGACCTTGAGAGTCATTGTCAGGTTGCAACATTCACAGAAAATGGAGGGAAAATCGTTTCTAAGCTGATGATGACATGGTTCCATTAATCTTTCTCTTTTAGCAAACTCCACTGTATATGGAATAATGAGAGATTCTAGATAATGGTTTCTGGTAGCAGAATCTGTCCAGCTGCCAGTTATTTAGCTCTGTAATGGTTGCTTGACCCCAAAATTATCTTGACTGTAGGGCGTTATAAATTGAATTGTGTCTGCCCCAAAATATCTGTTGCAAGTCCTAACTCCTCTACCCGTGGTTATAATTCCATACGGGAATGTGTTTTTTCGTTGTGTTAATAATGTAATAAAAACAAACAAACAAACATTGCCATTGAGTCTATTCTGACTCACAGCAACCCTATATGAAAAAGTAGAACTGCTTCATGTGGTTTCCAAGGAGTGGCTGGTGGATTCAAACTGCTAACTTTTTGGTTAGCAACAGAACTCTTAACCACTGCACCACCAGGTTTTCCAATAATGTAGGATGTGTCTTAAATCAATCCCTTTTGAGATATAAAAGAGCAGATTAAGCCAGGGATAGCAAGCACAATTGGGAGAAGGTAGATACCATGCCACTTGAAGATCACCAAGGAACCAAGGAACAGAAGCTGAAAAGAGACAAGGACCTACCCCTTGAAGAGACACAGATAGAACGCCTTCCTCCAGAGCTGGTGCCCTGAATTCAAACTTCTGTCTAGCCTCCTAAAATGTGAGAAAATAAATGTGTTTGTTAATGTCACCCACTTATTGTATTTCTGTTATAGCAGGACAAGATAATTAAGACACGAGGGTTAAGTATTTGATTTTTGTAGCTTTGGAAAGTCAACCACAATGCCAACCCAGAAGCAAATTTTCTTAGCATCCTCTTACAAAGACATGAAAACAGCTTGGCACTATTTCCATTTTGCATATCTTTGTAAATTAGTACAGTAGAGGAACCAGCATCCAAGTTCAGATGAATGAGGAAATACACATAAGTGAATTTTCTCATGAGAATTATGCTGTATGACAGTACACTAGGCAAAGGAATGGTATATCATCCCGTTGATTAATTAAAAAGACATCTAGAACTGTTTCTTAAACTCGCTCAGCCTCAGATGCATTGGCTCAGTTGTTTATCCTCAGGGTAGATCTGAAAATGTAGATAACAAGTGTATTCACTCTCAGTTAGTTCAGGACAATCCTTGCACAGAAACAATAGGAAAGCAAAAATAATAATAAATTTTATTGAAGATATTGGAAAGTAAAAAAAAAAAGCAAAGTATTTTAGGATTAAAATACAATATATTAAAGAATTCAGAATGATAATCCCAACAAAGGAGGTCACTTTTCCCTGCCCATAATGGAAGAGGTAGCTGAACAGATAAATCAGGAAATCTTCCTAACAGGTTAAAAAGAAGAACAAAAACTGGAGTGTAGTACTTGCCAAGTTTGTGAAGCTAGAAAACTTTTATACTTTCAAAGTTTATTTAAAAGGTTAAGTCATAGAAATAAGAGTGGGGACAAGATAGCCTTTACCCGAAAGAAAAGCTTCAAATTACATCAATTCATGGATTTAGATTAAGATGCCTTTGAATATTAGTGTCCCTAATCATCTGCTAGAAAAAAGCATAAAATCTCTGTAGGAAGACATCATTGCCCTAAACACCACTATATTTCTATAACTTTGTCACACAACTCCTATCTATCAGAAACAATACCCTGGCACATGAGCAGATAAAGCAATATAAATAAAATCAAACAAAGCTAACAATAAAAACAGGAAGAGTGGCGATAGAAAATAGACTCAAAAGGCACAAATGTTAAATTAGCCATGCTTAATATATTCAAAAGATCACAGTAAGAATTGTAATTTTGATTCAAGTTCTTAGAATTACTGAGGAAAAAAATCTGATATTTAAAGCTCTCCTTAATAACTCAGTGGAGGAGTTTAAGAGCAGATTAACATAGCCAAAGAAAGAGCTAGTGTACTGGAACAGAACTCAGAAGAGTGAATATTTGAGAAATACTAAAGGAAAACTAGAGAAGAGGGTAAGAGACAAAGAGAATAAGGTGAGAACTTCTACCAGATGGATTAATGGGGTTCCAGAAAGAGAAAGGGGGAAAAAAAAAGGAGAGGCAATTTTTGAAGTGATAAACCAAAAAGAAAAAAAAATCTGTTACCTTTGAGTCGATTCTGACTCATAGCGACCCTAGACAGAGTAGAACTGCCCCATAGGGTTTCCAAGGAGCTGCTTTGGATTTGAACTGCCAATTTTTTCGTTAGCAGCCAAGCTCTTTTTTTTTCCTTCTTTTTTGTTTTAATTATTTTCTTGTTATCGTTGGGAATGTACATAGCAAAATATACACCAATTCAACAGTTTCTACATGTACAATTCAGTGACATTGATTACATTCTTCAAGTTGTGCAACCATTCTCACCCTCATTTTCTGGGTTCTTTCTCCCCCATCAACATAAACTCACTGTTCCCTAAGATTCCTATCAAATCTTTTGAGTTGCTGTTGTCATTATAGATACAGTTCTTTTTTTTAAATTTTTTATACGTTCACAGAGCAAATTAGCTTCTCATTGAACAATTAATACACATATTGTTTTGTGACATTGATTGCCAACCCCACGACATGTCAACACTGTCCACTTCTCAATCTTGAGTTGTCTATTTCCATTCCTCTCTGTCAGACCAGTAAGTCTGCTCTTTTTTAGTGAGTTAGAATTTTGTTCTACAGTTTTCTCCAGCTCTGTCCAGGACCCTCTATTGTGATCCCTATCAGAGCAGTTGGTCGAGGTAGCTGAGCACCATCTAGTTGTGTTGGACTCAGTCTGGTGGAGGTCGTGGTACTTGTGGTCGATTAGTCCTTTGGACTAATCTTTCCCTTGTGTCTTTCGTTCTCTTCATTCTCTCTTGCTCCAGATGGCGTGGGACCAGGGAAGTATCTTAGATAGCCGCTCACAAGTTTCTAAGACCCAAGAGGTTGTTCACCAAAGTAGAATGTAGAACATTTTCTTTATAAATCATGTTATGCCAATTGAGCTAGATGTCCCCTGAGACTATGGTCCCCAGCCCTTAGCCCAGTAATTCCGTTCCTCTGGGAGTTTGAACGTGTCTATGAAGCTTCCATGACCTTGCCTTGGTCATGTTGTGCTGACTTTCCCAGCATTGTGTACTATCTGACCCTTCACCAAATTTACCACTTACCTATTGTTTAGTGATTTTCCCTCCCCACTCTTCTCCTCCCTCATAACCATCATAGATTGTTTCTTTCTGTGTGTAAAACTTTCCATGAGTTTTTCTAACAGTGATCTCATACAGAATTTGTCCGTTCATGATTGAATTTCACTCAGCATAATGTCCTCCAGATTCATCCATGTTGTAAGATGTTTCACAGATTCATCATTGTTCTTTATTATTGCATAGTATTTCATGTTGTGTACGTACCATAGTTTGTTTATCCATTCTTCTGTTGATGGGCACTTAGGTTGTGTCCATCTTTTTCCTATTGTTAATAATGTTGCAATGAACATGGGTGCACATATGTCTATTTGTATGACGGCTCTTATTCCTCTAGGATGTATTCCTAGAAGTGGGATAGCTGAATCATATAGTATTTCTATTTCTAGCTTTTTAAGGAAGCCACCATATCTTTTTCCTAAATGGTTGTACCATTTTGCATTCCCACCAGCAGTGCATAAGAGTTCCAATCTCCCTGCAACCTCTCCAATATTTGTTAATTTCTGTTTTTTTTGATTAGTGCCAGTAATATTGGGGTGAGATGGTGTCTCATTGTAGTTTTCGTTTATGTTTCTCTAATGGCTAGCGATCGGAAATATTTTCTCATGTGTCTATTAGCCATGTGAATGTCTTCTTTAGAGAAGTATCTGTTCATATACTTTGTCCATATTTTAATTAGTTTATGTGTCTTTTTGTAGTAGAGGTGCTGGATTTTCCTACAGATTTTGGAGATTGCAACTTTGTTGGACTTGTTATAGCCAAAATTTTTTTCCCAATCTGTAGGTTCTCATTTTGCTGGGTTGGTGAAATATTTTGATGAGCATGAGTGTTTAATTTTTAGAAGATTCCAGTTACTAGCTTATCTTCTGGTGTTTGTGTATTGTTGGTTATGGTTTGTATGCCATTTAAGCCATGTGTTAGGGACTCTTGTGTTGACCTTGTTTTTTCTTCTATGATCTTTATAGTTTTTGATTTCATATTTAGGTCTTTGACTTATTTTGAATTGGTTTTTGTGTATGGTGTGAAGTATGGGTTCTGTTTATTTTTTCCAGATGGACACCTAGTTTTGCCAGCACCAATTGTTAGAAAGACTGTCTTTTCCTCATTTAGTGGACTTTGGGCCTTTGTTGAAGATCAGTTGACCATAGGTGGGTGGATTCACATCTGCATACTTGATTCAATGCCATTGATTACTGTGTCTGTCATTGTACCAATACCAGGCTGTTTTGACTATTGTAGCTGTAGAGCAGTTTCTGAGGTCAAATAGTATGAGGGCTCCTGCTTTATTCTTCTTCTTCAATAGTGATTTACCTATCTGTGGCCTCTTACCTTTCCATATAAATTTAATGATTAGTTTTTCCATCTTGTTATAGAATGCTGTTGGACCGGCTTGCATTATACTTGCAGATTGCTTTGGGTAGAACTGACATTTTCACAATGTTGAGTCTACCTATCCATGTGCATGGTATGTTTTTCCATTTATGTAGGTCTCTTTTGATTTCTTGCAGTAGGATTTTGTAGTTTTTTTTTTGTATATGTCCTTTACATCCTGGTTAGATTTATGCCTAACTATTTTATTTTTTTAGGACTTATCTTAAATTGTATTGCTTTACTTGTTTCCTTTTCCATGTTCTTTTTATTGGTGTATAGGAATCCAACAGTTTTTTCTATGTTTATCTTGTATCCCGCTCTACTGCAGAATCTTTCTATTAGTTCCAGTAGTTTTCTTGTGTATCTTTGAGGAGGTTTATGTACAGTATAATATCATCCTCAAATAGGGATAGTTTTACTTCTTCCTTGCCTATTTGAATGTCCTTTATTTCTTTTTCTTATGGCTGTAGGTAGGTCTTCTAGCACAATGTTTAATAGCAGTAGTGAGAAAGGGCATCCTTGTTTTGTTCCTGTTCTCAGGGGGAATGTTTTCAGCCACTGTCTGTGGAGAATGATGATGGCTGTTGGTTTTGTTTAGATGCCCTTTATTATGTCGAGAAATTTCCTTTTTATACCTATTTTATTGAGAGTTTTTATCAGGTATGGGTGTTATACTTTATCAAATGACTTTTCTGAGTCTATTGAGATGATCATGTGATTCTTTTGTTTTATTTATGTGGTGGATGACATTGACTGTTTCTCCAATGTTGAATCATTGTTGCATAAAAAAATACCTGGTATGAATTCCACTTGGTCATGGTTTTTTTTTTTTTTTTTTTTTGATATGATGCTGAATTCTATTGGCTAGAATTTTGTGGAGAGTTTTTGCATCTATATTCATGAGAGATATTGGTCTGTAATTTTTCTTTTTTTGTGGTGTCTTTGCCTGATTTTGGTATCAGGGTTATGCTGTCTTCATAGAATCAGTTAGGAAGTATCCCTTCCTTTTGTATGTTCTGAAATAGTTTTAGTAGTACTACTGCGAATTCTTCTTTGAATGTTTGGTAGAATTCTCCAGTGAAGCCATCTGAGCCAAGGCTGTTTTTTATTGGAAGTTTTTTTATTACCTTTTCAATCTCTTCTCTTTATAGGTCTGTCCAGATTTTAGACCTCAGTTTATGTTAGTTTAGGAAGATAGTGTGTTTCTAGAAATTTGTCCATTTCCTCTAGGTTTTCAAATTTGTTGGAGTGTAGATTTCATAGTACTCTGTTATGAACCTTTTTATTTCAGTTAAGTCTGTTGTAATGTCCCCTGTTTCATTTCTTCTTTGGGTTGTTTTTGTCTTCACCTGTTTTTCTTTTGTCAATTTGACCAATGGTTTGTTGATTTTGTTGATCCTTTGATAGAACCAACTTTTGGTTTTGTTGCTCCTTTCTATTTTCTATTTCATTCACTTCTCTCTGATTTTTATTATTTCCTTTCTTTCCATGGCTGTGGACTTCTTCTGCTCTTCTCTTTCAGTCTGTCCAAGTTGCATAGCTAGTGTCTTGATTTTGTCCCTTTCTTCATTTTTGATGTGTGCATCTATCACTACTGACCTCTGAGCACTGCCTTTGCTGTGTAGAAAGGATGAGCAGGATCAAGATACACTGAACATTATTGAAATTAAGACATTATTCATCTGAATTAGTTGGTTTTACATTAAGATGCTAATTGTAATTCCGAAGAAATCATTAAGAAAATAACTTGAAACGTATGCTGTAAAAGATACAATAAATAAATTTAAAGGTACACTAGGACATACCAATTTAACACAAAAGAAGCCAGCAATCCAGAAGTAGACTAATAAAAGACATAAGCATATTAAAAAAAGGAAGACATAAGTCTTACTTTATCAGTAATTAAATTTAAACAGTGAAACAACCCAATTGAAAGGCAGAGATTGGAAACATAGTCTAAAAAGAGAACATAACCCAAATATATGTCTGTCTATTATAGGCACTCTTTAGATTAAAAGACACAAATAGATTGAAAATAGGATTTAAAAGATAGGCCATGTATTCCGGATTGAAAATGTCTCCGAATATATGTTGAAGTGCTAAAAATTGTACCTGGAAGTTGTGACCTTGTTTGGGAAAATAGCACTATTCTTTGAAGATAAAAGAAAAACCTTCGCCATCCTGTTGATTATAACTCATAGTGACCATATAGGACAGAGTAGAACCACCCCATAGTATTTCCAAAGAGCAGCTAATGATATTGTCACTTAAGCCATACCAGAGTAGGATAAGTCCTATTCCATTCTGAGTGGTATCTTAAAAGGAGATAACAGGCAGGGAAATGGAAAGAAACACACAGAGTAAGACAGATGCCAGGTGATAATGGAGGCAGACACATCTATAAGCATCCATAAGCATGCCAAGAATCGCAAAGGGCTACAAGAAGCTACAAGGAGCCCTGACGGTGCAGTAGCTAATAGCTCAGCTCCTAACCGAAATGTCAGCAGTTGGAATCCACCAGCCACTCTTTGAAAACCCCATGAGAAAGTTCCGCTCTATCCCATAGGGTTGCTGTGAGTTGGAATTGACTCAACGGCAACAGTTTTTTTTTTTTTTGACTGTAAGAAGCTGAGACAGGAAGGACCTTTCTGTAGAACAGAGAGAGAGCTCATAGACCCATTAATGAATCTGGGCCTCTAGTCTTCAGAACTGAGACAATAAATTCTGTTCTTCAAAGCCATTTACTTTGTAGTATTTTGTTATGGCAGCACTAGGAATCTAACATGCCAAGTGAGCAGTAGCCAAAAAAAAGATCTGGGTTGCCTATAATAACACTTGACGTATTAGACTTTAAGACAAAAAAGTTACAGGATACAAATAATATTTTACAATTATAAAGTGTCAATCTATTGGGCAGAACAAACAATTATAAACATATATTCACCTAACATTCCACAATAATAGAGACTTCAATAACTCATTTTCAATAATGGATATAAAACTGGGCAGTATACATGGGACATTCTCCAGAGTGACCATATACCAGACTATAAAACAAACCTAAATAAATACAAAATAATTGAAATAATACAAAATATGTTCTTTGACCAAAATACAACTAAATTAGAAATCAACAATAGAAGAAAATATAAGAAAATCACAAATATATGTAAATTAAACAGTACACTCCTAAATAACAAATAAGCCAAAGAATAAATCACCAGGAGAGTTTAAAAATAATATTTTTAGATTAAAGGAAGTGAAAAACAGCATGCTAAAACATATGGATTGCAGCTTTAGAATCGTTTATACAGAAATTAATAGCTCCAAGTGCCTATGTTAAAAAGGAAGACAGATCTCAAATCAATAAACAAATGTTTTGCCTTTGGAAACAAGAAAAAGAAGAGTAAAATGGGACAAAAGAAACAAAAGAGAGTACGTATTATATGATTTTATTCATATGAAATTCTACTAAATGAAAACTAGTTGTAGATTCATTGTTGCCTGTATATAGATGTAGGTGTTAATATTGATGTAGATATATATATATTTGACTTAATAACTATATATATATATTTTTTTTTGTGAAACCGAAACATTCACTAATGAGAGGACAGTGTGAGTTGCAAATCTTTGATTAAAATGTATTTATTGAGTATAAATTATATCACCTTTACCAGGCACTAGAGATATAAATATAAAACAACCAAGGCCTGTTTCTTCCAGGTTAGGTAGTAATTTAATAGAAACAGGTTTATGTACAAATAATTTCAGTAGAGTAAGCTAAGAGGACAACGTTTTGGGAGAGCAAAGAGGAGACAGCACCTAATCTTGGCTTTACACAAAGGGAAGATTTCAAGGATTTTATTAAATTTAGACCAAACCTTAAAGAAAAGTATCGGTGTATATGGGTTTGTATTTGTGTGTATGTGTGCACGTCTGAAAATGCCTAGTGTTTACAGGAATAAATGAAAGATTTGATGATGTTAGCGCAAATGTTGCACAGGGCCTAGGTTCTGGGTTGCACAGGGTTAGTTTAAGAACAACAAAAAGGAGAAATAACTGATCTCCCAGCACTTGTCCAAAATAATTTTCTACAATAATGGAAATGTTCTATAATCTGTGCTGCCTGATACATTAGCCACTAGACACATGTGGCTACTGATCATTTTAGATATGGCTAGTGTGACTAAGGAACTGAACTGCTATATTATTTCATTCATATTTAAATTTAAATAACCACAAAAGTAACTTACTCCTGAGCAAGGCTGATACTTGGTTATTAGTTCAAATTCAAATAATATTACTGCTTTAAAGATGAAACACAGGACATTCTGGAAACATGTAAGAGTTTGAGAGAATCAGAGAAGACTTCTCCAAGAGAGTACAATTAAAGTACAAATGAATTGAGGTACCAGAGAAACCACCTCTAGCAGACAGAAGAACACATGTGAATGTCCTGAAGGAGAAGAGAAAGTGTCAGATTGTTAAAGAAACAAACAACAAATAACGAGTATCTCAAAATGACAAAAGTGAGGGACATGCTTATGGATAGGTAGACTCAACATTGTGAAAATATCAATTCTACCCAAAGCAATCCACAAATACAAAACAATTCTCATCCAAATACCAACAGCATTCTTTAAAGAGATGGAAAAACTAATTATTAACTTTATACGGAAATGAAAGAGGCCCCACATAAGTAAAGTATTATTGAAGAAGAAGAATTCACTAGGAAGACTCACACTACCTGGCCTCAGAATCTACTGTATGGCTACGGTAGTCAAAACAGCCTGGTACTGGTACAATGACAGCTACATTGACCGGTGGAACAGAATTGAGAACCCAGGTGTAAATCCATCCACCTACAATCACCTGATCTTGGAAAAGGGCCCAAAGTCCATCAAATGTGGAAAAGACAGTCTTTTTAACAAATTCTGCTGGCAAAACTGGATGTCCCTCTGCAAAAAAATGAAACAGGGCCCATACCTCACACCATACACAAAAACTAATTAAAACTGGATCAAACACCTAAATATAAAATCAAAAACCACAAAGGTCATAGGAGAAAAAATAGGATCAATGCTAGAGGCCCTAATACATGTCATTAACAGGATACAAACCATAACTAACAAGACACAAACTCTAGAATATAAGTTAGATTACTGGAACCTTCTAAAAATTAAACACTCATGCTCATCAAAAGACTTCACCAAAAGAGTAAAAAAAGAACTTAGACTTGGAAAAATCTCTGGCTATGACAAAGTCAACAGAAGTCTAATCTCTAAAATCTCCAGGAAAATCCAATACCTCTACAACAAAAAGACAAATAATCCAATTAAAAAACAGGCAAAGGAAATTAACAGACACTTCACCAAAGAAGGCGCTCAAGTGACTAACAGACACTTGAGGAAATGACCGTGATCACCAGCCAATATAAAAAAGTATTTTTTTTTTTATATTGGAGAATTGGAAATTGATACTACAATGAGATACCATCTCACCCTAATATTACTGGCATAATTAAAAAAAATAATAACACATGTTGAAGAATTTGTGGGGAGACTGGAACTCTTATGCACTACTGGTGGGAATGCAAAACGGTACGACCATTTTGGAAAACGATATGGCACTTCTTTAGAAAGCTAGAAAGAGAATACCATAAGATCCAGCAATCCCACTCCTAGGAATATATCTTGGAGAAATAAGAGCTGTCACATGAATAGACAAATGCATACCCATGTTCATTGCAGCATTTTTCACAATAGCAAAAAGTTTGCTCATAAAAGACTCAAGGGGATTAAATGAAATAAAAGGAAAAAAGAAAAAGAAATCTCCTGTGGAGACTGGTGTTCCTGTCTACCAATTATGTACAAAAAAAAAAAAAAAGAGAGAGAGAATTGTCAATTCCTTTAAGTACAAAACTGAGGGGACGTTCTCCCAAAAGATAACCAGAAATGATTTAAACTCTGTATAAGATGTCAACAGTATTCTGCTATTCCACTCCTATGGGGTCATAAATTGTTTAGAAATTTATCTATGTCTATATCTGAATTGAATAAGAGAATTGTCCTTCACAGTTGCTCAGTAACTGGCTGCTCATCACTCGGACCCTATGTTAAATACATTTTGAGATGGTGATATTTAAGTTACTTGGTGGTATGCAATCTACTCTCAACTCCCATGGGGCTGTTGAGTAATTTTACTGGTCAGATGTTTAACTCGAAAATCCCAATACTTGAGAAAAAAAATATGTTGTTGTTAGTTGCCATCGTAACTATGAGTCAGAATTGTCTCAATGGCAATGGTTGTTGTTTTTTTTTTTAATAGTGACACCATGTACAAGAGGGCGAGAAGCTGCCTGGTCCTGTGCCATCCTCACAATCATTGCCATGTTTGAGCTCATTGTTGTAGTCACTGTGTCAATCCATGTCTTTGAGGGTCTTCCTCTTTTTCACTGACCCTTTACTTTATCAAGCATAATGTCCTTCACCAGGGACTGATCCCTCCTGATAACATATCCAAAGCACGTGAAAGAAAGTCTCGGCACCCTTGCTTCAAAAAAGTATTCTGGCTGTACTTCTTCCAAGATAGATTTGTTCATTCTTCTGGCAGTCACTGGCATATTCAATATTCTTCACCAACACCTAATTCATTGTCCAGCTTTCACATTCATATGAGGTCATCGAAAATACCATAGCTTCGGTCAGGCACACCTTGGTCTTCAAAGTGACATCTTTGCTTCTTAACACTTTAAGGAGGTCTTTTGTAGCAGATTTGCCCAGAGCAATACTGTTAAACATATAATATGAGATATTTCATTCTGAGATCATATTGTTTAGAAATTTATCTATGTCTATATTTGAATCCTAATAAGTGAATTGTTCTTCACAGTTGCTCAGTAACTGGCTGCTCAACACTCGGACTCTATGTTAACTCAATTTTGAGATGGTGATATTTAAGTTACACGGTGGTGTGTGATTTACTTCCAAATATATCTAAGCGTGGGGATGAGAATAGAGATTTTAGGAAAAGCTTTTCTATTTCCCTTCCACAGACATCTATGGTTAAGGGAAGTCATGGTCCTCATTTATCTTCAATGTAGCTTTTTCTTACTGGGTTTTTTAAGAAAATAATTTTCCTGGTCCCAGCTTGATATCTCTGCATGTGCAATAACTAACCACTGTGCATGGGACTTAATTTGGCTTCCTTTCCCCATTGTATGAGTCCTAGTCAAGTCCAATACCTATATCAACACCTTTTTCATGTCTGTTACCTGTATTGATCTTTTTCAGGACTCATTCACAATATCTTTCTAGATAGTGCAGATGCCTCTTACTTTTCCAGTAGCTCAGTCATTCATCTTACACCATATATATATACATATAAAACCAGATCAAACCAGTTGCCCCTGAGTCAATTCCAACCCATAGTGACCCTATAGAACAGAGTTGAATTGCCCCATAGGTTTTCTAAGGCTCTAAATCTTTATGGAAGCTGGCTGCCACACCTTTCTTCTGTGGAATAGGCTGGTGAGTTCAAATTGCTTACCTTTTGATTAGCATCAGAGCACTTAACCACTGTGCCACCAGAGCTCATATATAAAAAAAAAAAAAGGTGTGTGTATATATATATATATAGACCCACCAGAGCTTATACACACACACGTACCCACACAAATATACAAAAATACAAGTATATTTTTAATTTCTTTCAGCAATTTGAGGCTTTTTGTGCCAGAGATACATTTTTCAATATACCTGCTGTCTCAGCTATCTAGGGTTGCTGTAACAGAAGTACCACAAGTGGATGGATGGCTTTAACATAGAGATATTTTTTCTCTCACAGCATAGCAGGCTAGAATTCCGAATTCAGGGTGCTAGCTCCAGGAGAAGGCCTTCTCCCTCTGTTGGCTCTGGGGGAAAGGCCTTGTCATCAATATTCCCCAGTCAAGAGATCCTAAGCACAGGGACCCCCAATCGAAAGGATACTCTATTCTCCTGGCTCTTGTTTCTTGGTGGTATGATGTCCCCCTGTCTCTCTGCTTGCTTCTTGCTTTTATATCTCAAAAGAGATTGACTTAAAATACAACACAGTCTTGTAGATTGAGTCCTCCCTCATTAACATAACTGCCACTAATCCTACCTCACTAACACCATAGAGGTAGGGTTTACAGTGTGTAGGAAAATCACATCACTTGACAAAATGGTGGACCATCATACAATACTGGGAATCATGGTCTAGCCAAGTTGACACACATTTTTGGTGGACACAATTCAACCCATAACATCTGCTGTATTTTAAGATGTGAAAGACCCTTCTCCTTCCTTAAGTTTTTAAGTCTGGATATTTTATTAAAAATATTATTAACTAGATGGTGCCCGGCCACAACCGATGACTGCCCTGACAGGGAGCACAACAGAGAACCCCTGAGGGAGCAAGAGAACAGTGGATGCAGACCCCAAATTCTCATAAAAAGAGCAGGCTTAATGGTCTGACTGAGGCTAGAAGAATCCCGGCAGTCTGGTCTCCAAACCTTCTGTTGGCCCAGGACAGGAACCAACTCCTCAGACATGGATTGGACTGGACAATGGGTTGGAGAGAGATGCTGATGAGGAGTGAGCTACTTGTATCAGGTGGACACTTGAGACTGTGTTGGCATCTCCTGTCTAGAGGGGAGATGGGAGGGTAGAGAGGGTTAGACACTGGCAAAACGGTCACGAAAGGAGAGACTGGCAGGAGGAAGTGGGCTGGTTCATTAGCGGTAGAGTAAATGGGAGTATGTAGTAAGGTGTATATAAGTTTATATGTGAGAGACTGACTTGATTTGTAAACTTTCACTTAAAGCACGATAAAAATTATTAAAAATATATATTATTGATACCATAAACAACAGGGTTAAACGGTTCCCCTTCCTCCCATCACACTTGAGCCACATCACACTCTTTTGATAAGAAATTCTGTGTAGCAGCTCAAGGCCATCTTACTGCTTCTCTGCTCAAGTTTGCTTCGCTACGCACCAACCTTCCCCTCACTCCATTTGGACATGAGCAATAAGCCACAAAGCTGTCCTTAGATAAATTTCATGTTTCATACCACGCTAAAAACCACATGCCCCCAGCCACCATATTGCACCCCTTACTGCACCCCTGTATGTGTTCATTTCCTGAAATTGTCTGCCAGTTCTTAGAAACTTCATGAATTATGCATAAGTTCCCTATCACAAGCCCTGCAACTGCACTAGAATCCCCAACCTCAGGGAGCTTGATTTGAGACTTAATCTCTGAGCTCCTTGCTTGACCAGCTTGCAATAAAGTCTGTTTTCTCTTTTTCAAAGGCCTGGTGTCTCTCATTTGACTCAAGGGGTCGCGCCGGGCAGGACCCACCCTCATCAGGTTACAATACTATAATGATGCATAGATTACCACATCTTTTATTGGTCAGTTAATTCATTTTCTGTGTCTGTTATAACAAATTGCTACAAACTGAGTGATTTAAAACAACAGAGATTTATTCTTCCACAGCTCAGGAGGCCAGAAATCCAAAGTCAGAGCCAAAATAAAAAATACCTGAGCCTTAATCAAGCTGTCACGGCAGAACCACACCACACACTCTTCAGAGGCTCCAGGGGAGAATCTGTTCATTGCCTCTTCCAGCTTCTGGTGGCTGTCTCTATTCCATGGCTGTGGCTGCATCATCCAATCTCTGCCTCTGTGGTCACATTGTCATCTCCGCTTGTGTCTTTATGAAATCTCTCTCTGCTTCTCCCCCATTCTCCCTATATTCTTCTATATTTTATGTCCTTCTATATTCTATATCCTTCTGTATTCTATATTCTATATTTCATATTCTTCTATATTCTATCTTTTATCTTCTATATTTTGTACTCTATATTCTCTATTCCATATTCTACATACTACATTCTATTTTCTATGTTCTTCTGTATTCTATATTCTTCTATATTCTATACTGTTCTATATTCTATATACTTCTATATTCTTTATTCTTCTATACTCTACATACTATGTTTAATATTCTATGTTCTATATTCTATGTATTCTATTTCCTATCTTCCATATTCTATATTCCATATTATATACTCTACTTCCAATATTTTTCTATATTCTATATTCATCATTATTCTATACTGTATATTTCATATTCTACATTCTGTATTCGTCTGTATTCTGTAATCGATATTCTTTAGTCTTTATTATATATTTTATATTCTACATTCTACATTATATATTCTATATTCTTCTATTTTCTATATTCTATAGTCTTCTATATTCTGTAATCTGTTTTCTATATTCTACCTTCTATATTCTATAGTGTATATTCTACATTCTATATTTTATATTCTTCTATATGCTATAATCTATATTTGAAGATCGAAGACCACAGCCTTCAGTATGGACTGCATGTCAACATAGAGAAAACAAAAATCCTCACAACTGGACTAATGAGCAACATCATGATAAACGGAGAAAAGGCTGAAGTTGTCAAGGATTTCATTTTACTTGGATCCACAATCAACAGCCATGGAAGCAGCAGTCAAGAAATTAAAAGACGCATTGCACTGGGCAAATCTGCTGCAAAGGACCTCTTCAAAGTGTTGAAGAGCAAAGATGTCACCCTGAACACTAAGGTGCGCCTGACCCAGGCCATGGTATTTTCAATCACATCATATGCATGTGAAACCTGGACAATGAATTAAGGAAGACCGAAGAAGAGTTGACACCTTTGAATTGTGGCGTTGGCGAAGAATATTGAATATACCATGGACTGCCAAAAGAATGAACACATCTGTCTTGGAAGAAGTGAGGCCAGATGCTCCTTAGAGGCAAGGATGGCGAGACTGCGTCTTACATACTTTGGGCATGTTGTCAGGAGGGATGAGTCCCTGGAGAAGGACGTCATGCTTGGCAGAGTACAGGGTCAGCGGAAAAGAGGAAGACCCTCAAAGAGGTGGATTGACACAGTGGCTGCAACAATGTGCTCAAGCACAACACCGGTTATAAGGATGGCACGGGGCCGGGCTGTGTTTTGTTCTGTTGTGCATAGGGTCTCTATGAGTCGGAAGCGACTCGACAGCACCTAACAACAATACTCTATATTATTTTTATTCTGTATTATTCTATATTTATCTATATTGTATATTCTAAATTGTATTTTCTATATTCTATATTTCATATTCTTCTATGTTCTATATTCTACATTCTACACTCTATTCTTCTGTATTGTATTTTCTTCTATATTCTATGTTCTATATTCTGTATTTTATCTTCTATATTCTGTACTCTATATTCTACGTTCTACACTCTATTCTTCTGTATTGTATTTTCTTCAATATTCTATGTTCTATATTCTGTGTTCTATCTTCTATATTCCACATTAGAAATTCTGTACTCTATATTCTATATTCTATGTTTGATATTCTATGTCCTGTGTTCTATGTTCAATCTTATATCTTCTATCATCTGCTTTCTTCTATCTACTATCTTCAATCTATCTTCTATTGTCAATTTTCTTCTATATTGTATATTCTATGCTCTATATTATATTTTCTTCTATTTTCTATATTCTTTTGTGTCCTATATTCTATTATCTTCTATATTCTTCTGTATTCCATATTCTACATTCTATATTCTACTTTCCTACTCTTCTATATTCTTCTACATTCTATACTCTATATCCTATAATCTTCTATATTTTTCTGTATTTTATAATCTACATTCTATTTTCTATATTCAGTATTCTATCTTCTATGTTCTATATTCTGTATTCTTCTACATGCTGTATTCTATATTACATGCTGTAATCTATATTCTACAGTCTATATTTTTCTACATTCTATAATCTATATTCTTCAATATTCTATATTCTATGTTCTGTATTCTGTGTTTTATATTGTATCTTCTACATTCTACAGTATATATTCCATATTCTTCTATATTCTATAATCTATATACTTCTACGTTCTGTTTTCTATATTCTTCTACATTGTATGTTTTATGTCTTATATTCTTCTACATTGTATATTTTGTGTCTTATAGTCTATATTCAGCAATATTCTATTTTCTATATTCTTTTATAAAATTATTCTTTTATAAACTATATTCTTCTATATTCTATATTCCATATTCAACATTCTATATTCTACTATATTCTATATACTTCTGTATTCTACTTTCTATATTCTATAATCTATATTCTTCTGTATTCTATGTTCTATAATCTATATTCTACATTCTGTATTCTATATTCTTCTATATTCTGTAATCTATATACTTTTACATTCTATATTCTCTCTTCTATGTTCTGTATTGTATTATCTATATTCTACATTCTATGTTCTTTATTCTATATTCTTCTGTATTGTATATTTTATGTCTTATAGTCTATATTCCATTTTCCTCAATATCCTCTATTCTATATTCTTCTATATTCTATGTTCTATATTCTACATTCTCTTCTCTATATTCTATACTCTTCTATATTCTATAATCTATATTCTTCTATATTCTACAGTCTACATTGTGTATTCTAAATATTTCTATATTCTTTAACTTCTCTTTTATATTCTATATTCTACATTCTATATTCTATTTTCTTGTATGTTCTGTATTCTATATCCTATGTTCTCCACTCTACATTCTATATTCTAAATTTTCCTATAGTCCATATTTTTCTATATTCTATATTCTACATTCTATATTCTATAATTTATATTCTCTGTCCTATGTTCCATATTCTATATTCTGCATTCTAAATTCTATATTCAATATTCTTCTATATTCTATAATCTATATTCTTCTACATTCTATATTCTGTTTTGTATATTCTATATTCTTTTATATTGTACATTTTATATATCATAGTCTACATTCCATATTCATCAATATTCTATATTCTTCTATATTCTATATTCCATATTTTCTATCCTATATTCTTCTATATTCTATCTTCTATGTTCTATATTCTGTCCTGTATATTCTATATTCTTCTATATTACATATTCATCAATATTCTATATTCTTCTATATTCTACATTCTATATTCTTCTTATTCTGTATTCTATATTCTTCTATATATTATATTCCACATTCTATATCTTCTATATTCTATAATCTATATACTTCTACATTCTATATTCTATAATCTTCTATATTGTATATTTTATATCTTATATTCTATATTTTCCATTTTTGTCAATATCCTGTATTCTGTATTCTATATCCTTCTATAGTCTATCTTCTATGTTCTATATTCTTTATTTTATGTGCTATATTCTGTTCTCTATATTCCATATTCTTCTATATTCTATAATCTATATTCTACATTCTATACTCTATTTCATATTCTGTATTCTATATTCTACTGTCTACATTCTGTATTCTAAATACTTCTATATTCCTTATTCTTCTCTATTCTATATTCTGTATATTCTACATTCTATATTGTATATGGCTCTATATTCTACATTCTATAATTTAAATTTTTCTTTATTCTATATTGTGTATTCTATATTCTTTGTTCTACACTGTAAACTCTATATTCTATATTCTACATTCCTCAATAATCTATAATCGATATTGTATATCCTATATCCTTTATTCTATATTGTATATACCATAATTGTCAATATTCTTTATTCTTCTGTATTCTATCTTCTATATTCTCTAGTCTAGATTCTATATTCTTCTATATTCTATACTCTATATTCTATATTCCAAATCCTATATTCTATATTCAATATTCTTCAATATTCCTTATTCTATATTCTATCTTCTATATTTTGTCTTTTATAGTCTATATTCTCTACTCTATATTCTATATTCTATGTTCTTCTATATGCTATATTCTATATTTTGTACTCTATATTCTATGTCCTATATTCTGTATTCTATATTCTTCCAAATACTGTATGTTTCTATGTTCTATGTTCTGTATTCCATATTCCATATTCTGTATTCTACATTCTACGTTCTATATTCAATATTCTTCTTTTTTCTATATTTTTCCATATTCTATATTCTACGTTTCACATTCTACATTCTATATTCTTCTATTTCTATATTGTATATACTAAATTTTATATTCTATACTCTGTATTCTACATTCTATATCCTACATTCAACATGCTATATTCTTTATTCTATATTCTTCTCTATTCTTAATTCTTCTATATTCTACATTCTATATTCAATATTCTATGTTTGCTGTTCTATACTCTATATTCTTCTGTATACCATATTCTTCTCTATTCTCTATTCTCTATTCTACATTTACTTTCTATATTCTGTAATCTATATTCTGCTACATTCTCTATTCTATGTACTGTATTCTATATTCTACATTCTGCATTCTATATTCTATTTTCTATAATCTATATACTTGTACATCCTGTATTCTATATTCTTCTATATTGTATATTTTATTTCTTATATTCTTTTTGCCATATCCATCAATATTCTATAGTCTTCTAAATACTATGTTCTTCTATGTTCCGTATTCTATACTCCATATTCTATTTTCTACATTCTATATTTTATATTCTATAATCTACATTCTATATTTATCTATATTCTATAATCTTTATACTTCTATATTCTATATTTTGTATTCTATATTCTTCTATATTGTACATTTTATGTCTTATATTCTATATTCATCAATATTCTATATTCCGTACTCTTCTGTATCCTATCTTCTATTCTCTATGTTCTTTATTCTATATGCTGTACTCTACATTCCATATTTTACAAACTATACTGTTCTATTTTATATATTCTATATTCCGTATTCTATATTCAATATTGTGCATTCTCTATTCTATACACTTCCATTTTTTATATTTTATATTCTACCACATTGTATACACTATATTCCACACTCTACATGCCATATTCTATATTCCTCTATATGCTATAATCTATATTCTTCTATATTCTACATTCTATATTCTTCATTTCACATTCTGTAGTCTTCTATATTCGATATTCTACATTCTAAATACTATAGTCTATATTCTACGTTCTAAATTCTATATTCTTCAATATTCTACATTCTTCTTCTATATTCTATATTCTGCCTTATTCTATATTGTATATCCTATATTATTCTATATTCCATATTCTTGTATAATCTATATCCTCCTATATTCTATACTCTTCTATATCTATATCCTATATTCTTCTATATTCTATATACCTCTATATTCTTTATTCTATATTCTATATCCCACATTCTATATTCAATATTCTATGTTGTATGTTCTATATTCTTCTAGATCTATAGTCCATATTCTTTATTCCATATTCTTCTGTATTCTATATTCTTCTATATTCTATCCTCTACATTCTACATTCTTTATTCTGTATTCTTCTATATACTAAAATCTATATTCCATATTCTATAGTCTACATTTTATATTCTATATTCTATGTTATATTTTCTATATTCTGTATTTCACTTTCTACATTCTATATTCTTCTGTGTGCTATAATCTATATTCTTCTATAGTCTATATTTTATGTTCTGTGTTCTCCTTTGTTCTATATTATTCTATATACTGTATTCTTTATTCATAGTCTGCATTTTATATTTTACATTCTTCTATATTCTATGTTCTACACTCTATATTCTATATTATTATATATTCTTCTATATTCTGTATCCTACGTTCTATATTCCATATTCTTCAATATTCTATATTCTTCTATATTCTATCTTCTATATTCTGTACTCTATATTCTTCGATATTCTACATTCTAAATTCTGTATTTAATATTCTTCTATATTCTATATTAAATATTCTGTGCTGTATAGTCTATATTCTTCTATATTCTATATTTGATATTCTTCCTGCTGTGTTCTATGTTCAATCTTCTATCTCCTATCATCTTCTGTCTTCTATCTACTATCTTCTATTGTCTTCTATATTCTTCTATATTTGATATTATATTTTCTTCTATTTTCTATATTCTTTTGTGTCCTGTATTCTATTGTCTTCTATATTCTCCTCTATTCTATGTTCTTCTATATTCCATATTCTGCTATATTCTCTGTACTTCTATATTCTATATTCCACATTCTACATCTATTTTGTATATCCTATAATCTATTTTCTTCTATACTCTATTCTATATTCTTCTGTATTTTTTATTCGTCTATATTCTACATTCTAAACTTTATAATCAATATTCTGTTTGATGTCCTGTGTTCTATATTCTTTTATATACTATATTCTTGTATATTCTGTGTTCCATAAACTGTATTCCACATTCTTCTATATTCTATATTCTCTGTTCTTTATTCTATATTCCTTATTCTACATTCTACGTTGTATACTCTATATTCTTCTATATTCTATAACCTATATACTTCTACAGTCTGTATTCTGTATTTTATTTTTTATTCTTCTAAATTGTATATTTTATATCTTAAATTCTATATTTGTCAATATTCCATATTCTTCTATATACTATATTGTATATTCCATATTCTATAGTCTACCATATTTAATATTCTATATTCTCTTTTCTATTATCTGTATTCCTCTATATTCTATGCTCTATATTTTACATTCTTCTGTATTCTATTATAATCTATATACTTTTAAATTCTGTGTTATATAATGTATATTTTATATTCTACATTCTATATTCTTTATATTCTTCTATACTGTATATTTTATGACTTATATTGTTTTCTATATTCCATTTTCGTGAATATCCTATATTCTATCTTCTAACTTCTATGTTCTGTATTCTATATTGTGTGTTCTGTGCTCTATATTCAATGCTCTTTTATATTCTATAATCTATATTCTACAGCCTTATTATATATTCTAAATTCTTCTGTATTCTTTATTCTTCTCTATTCTGTATTCTATGTTCTGTGTTCCACATTCTACATTCTAGTCTATGTTCTTCTATATTGCATATTCTACTTTTTGTATTTTATATTCTTTATTCTATATTCTACATTGTAAACTCTATATTCTGTGTTCTATAATCTATATTCTTTTATATTCTATAATCTACCTTGTATATTCTTCAATAATCTTACAATCTATATTCTTCTATATCATATATTCTATATACCATATTCTTCTACATTCTATCTTCTACATTCTGCAGTCTGTATTCCATATTCCTCTATATGCTATATTCCACATTCTATATTCTATATTTTATATGCTATATTCTTCTACATTCTGCATTGTATATTCTTCTGTATTCTAAATTCTTCTATAATATATATTCCATATTCTTTTATATTCTATAATTTTCTATATTGTATATTCCTGTATATTCAGTATTCTATATTATTCTACATTCTATACACATCTACATTCTATACTCTATATTCCATATTCTATATAATTCTATATTCTTCTATATTCAATACCTATATTCTTTTATATTCTATATTCTTCTATATAATATATTCTTCTGTATTCTATATTCTACATTCTGTATTCTTCTATATTCTATATTTTTCTATAATCTGTGTTCTATATTTTGTATTCTTCCATATTCTATAATCTAATATTTTTCTAATTTGTATATTATACATTCTACATTCTAATTTCTTCTGTATATTCTTCTATATTTTGTATTCTATATTCCACGTTCTGCTTTGTAAATTCTATATTTTATACTCTTCTATATTCTATATTCTATGTTCTATATTCAACTATATGCTATATTCTATATTCTAGTTTCTAGATTCTTGATCCTACATTCTATATTCTTCTGTTTTCTGGGTTCTATATTCCACATTCTACATTCTTCTACATTCTGTATACTATAATCTTCTATAATGTATATTCTACATTCCATATTCTTCTATATTTTATATTCTATATTCTTCTATTTTCTCTATTCTATATTTTGTATTCTTCTATATTCTATATTTTTCTATATTATATACACTATATTCTTCTGTATTCTATATTTCTCTATATTCTATATCCTTCTATATTCTAGATTTCATTTTCTACATTATTCTATATTCTATTTTCTTTTATATTCTGTATTCTGTCTTCTGTGTTCTGTTCTATATTCTATATTCTTCAATATTCTATATCCCATATTCTGTATTCTATATTCTTCTATATTTTACATTCTATATTTTTGATATTATTTAATCTATATTGTTGTATATTCTATATGCTACAGTGTATATTCTATATTCTTTGATATTCTATATTCTACATTCTATATTCTCTTTTCTACACTATATTATTCTATATTGTATATTCCACATTATGCATTCTATATTCTGTATTCTATACTCTATATTCTACACTCAACATTATATATTCAAAATTTTTCTATATTCTATATTCTTCTATAGGCTATATTCTGTGTTCTGTGTTCTACATTCTATATTCTATATTCTGTATTCTCTTATATTCTATAATGTATATTCTTCTGTATTCTCTATTCTACATTCCATATTCTAAATTCTTCTATATTCTATAATCTATGTACTTCTGCATTCTGTGTTCTGTATTCTATATTGTACATTTTATATATGTTATTCTGTATTCCATATATGTCGTAATTCCGTATTCTATATTCTTCTGTATACTATATTCTTCCACATTCTATAGTTCATATTCCATAAACGGTATTCTATATTCTATACTCTACATTCTATATACTTCTATATTCTGTAATCTATATTCTTCTCTATTCTATATTCTACATTCCTCAATCTATATTCTTCTATATTCTATACTCTACATTCTATATTTTATAATCTACTTCTACATTGTATATTTTATATTCTTCTATACTGATTATTTTATATCTTATATTGTATTTCCATTTTCATGAATATCCAATATTCTATGTTCTTCTATATTCTATCTTTTATCTTTTGTGTTCTAGATTCTATAATCTATATTCTATGTTCTGTTCTCTATATTCCATGATTCTATATTGTATAATCTGTATGATTCTGTATTCTATATACTTTTTTTACTATATTTTATATTCAACAGTCTACATTCTATATTCTTCTATTTTCTTTATTTTTCTCTATTCTTCTATATTATTGTCTATATTCTATATTCTTCTGTAATTTATAATCTATACTCTTCTATATTCTATATCCTATATTCTATGTTCTATATTCCACATTCTATATTCTGTTCTTCTATATTCTATCTTCTATGTTCTAATTGTATATTCTATATTCTTCTATATACTATATTCTTCTATGTTCTATATTCGTCTATATTCTGTATTCTATATTGTATAATCTACATTCTATATTCTAGAAGCTATATTCTTCTACATTCTATATTCTGTATTCTTCTATTTTCAATATTTTATATCTTATATTCCATATTCTTCTATAGTCTATATTGTATGTTCCATACTCTGTATTCTATATCCTATATTCTACATTCTTCATTCTGTATTCTATATTCTTCTATATTGTATATTCTACATTCTATATCCTTCTGTATTCTATAATCTATATTTTTCTATATTCTTCATTGTGCATTCAATATTCTATATTCCTTGATACTCTATAATCTATATACTTCTAAACTCTATGTTCTATATTCTTGTATATTGTATATTCTATTTTCATCAATGTTCTATATTCTATATTTTTTGTTTTCTTTCTTCTGTGATCTGTATTCTATGTTCTGTACTCTATATTCTATAATCCACATTCTGTTCTGTATTCTTTATTCTATATTGTATATACTATATACTGCATTTTACATTCTAAATTTTTCTGTTTTCTATATTCTACATTCTATTAGATTCTTCTATATTCTCCACTCACATTCTATATTCTAAATTTTTCTATATTCTGTATTCTTCTATAATCTATATTCTGTATCCTATATTTTACATTCTTTATTCTTCTATATTCTAAAATCTATATTCTTCTCTATTCTCTATTCTATGTTCTATATTCTAAATTCTATTTTCTATATACTTCTATATGCTATAATCTATGTACTTCTACAGTCTATGTTCTGTGTTGTATATACTATATAGTATATACAACATTCTACATTCTTCTATGTTGTACATTTTACATATTATATTCTATATTCCATTTTTATTGATATTCTATATTTTTGTGTATAAGACATTCTTCTGCAATCTGTATTCCATAGTCTATATTCCATTTTTGTCAATATTCTATATTCTTCTATACTCCATCTTCTGTGTTCTAAATTCTACATTCTATATTCGGTTCTCTATACTGTAGATTCTTCTGTGTTCTAAAATCTATATTCTTCTATATTCAATATTCGTCAATATTCTGTATTCCATATTCTTCTATGTACTTAGTTCAATATTCTATATTCCTTAGTCCATATTCTGTATTCTATATTCTTCTATATACCATATTCTATATTCTTCTATATACCATATTCTATATTCTTCTATATTCTACTTTCTACATTCTATATTCTTCTGTGTTCTATAATCTATATCCTTCTATATTCAATATTCCATATTCTATATTCTAAATACCTTATTCTATTTTCTATGTTGTACATATTATATTCTGTATTCTTCTATATTGTATATTCATATTCTAATTCTATATTCTAAATTTTTCTGTATTCTATATTCCTGTATATTCCGTATTCTGAATTCTATATTCTTTATTTTATATTCTACATTCTAAACTCTATATCCTATTTTCTTCTATATTCTACATTCTCCATACTACATTCTATTTTCTATATTCTTCTGTATTCTATAATCTGTATTCTACATTCTATATTCTTTATTCTGTATAGTGTATTCCATATCCTATATTATATATACCATATTCATCACTGTTCTATATTCTTCTATAATCTATCTTCCATGTTCTGTCATCTTTATTCTATATTCTACGTTCTATTATCTTCTATATTCTGTATTCTTCTGTATTGTATATTCTTTTATAATGTACATTCTCTATTCTATATTGTTCTATATTTTATATTCGTCCATATTCTATATCCTTCTCTATACTATATTCTTCTATAATCTATATCTTATCTTCCAAATTCTATATTCTACATTCTGTATAGCATATTCCATATTTTATATTCTACATTCTTCTATATTCTGTATTCTACATTCTGCATTCTTGTATATTTTATATTCTTCTATATTCTATATTCTTTGTTCTACATTCTAAATTCTATATTCGTCTATGTTCTATATTCGTCTATATTCTATATTCTATTTTCTATATTCTGTACTCTATATTCTGCTTTGTCATTCTATGTTTTATATTCTATAATCTTTATTCTTCTATATGCTATATTCTACATTCTAATGTTTTCTATATTCTATATTCTCACTCTACATTCTATATTCTAAATTTTGTATATTCTATATACTTCTATATTCTATAATCTATATTCTTTGGAATTCTATATTCTCTCTTCTATGTTCTGTATCTATACTCTATATGCTTCTTTATTGTATAATCTATATACCTCTATATTCCATATTCTGTATTCTATATTCTTCTGTTTCACATTTTACATATTATATTCTATATTTCATATTTGTCAATAGTCTATATTTTCTATATACTATATTCTTCTTTATTTTATATTCTTTATTCCATATACTACATTCTGTATTCTGTATTGTATAGTCTATAGTCTGCATTCTATATTCTGAATTATTCTATATTCTTTATTCTTCTCTTGTTTATATTTTGTGTTCTGTATTCTATATTCTACATTCTATATTCTGTATTATTCTATATTCTACTTTCTATATTCTAAATTTTTCTATACTCTATTTTTCTCTATTCTCTATTCTGAATTGTATATTCTATATTCTGTACTATACATTCTAAACTCTATATTCTGTATTCTTGTATATTCTATATTCCATATTCTATGCTCTACACTCTACATTCTACATTCTTTAAAATATATTCTACCTTCTACATCCTGTATTCTTCTATATTGTATGTCCTATATCCTGTTTTTTTATATCCTGTATTCTATAGTCAATATACTGTATTCATCAATATTCTATATTCTTCTATGTTCTATCTTCTGTCTTGTGTATTCTATATTCTGGCATATATTCTATGTTCTACATTCTATATTCTTTGATATTCTATATTCTTCTGTATTCTGTGTTCTACCTTCTCCTATAATCTATATTCTTTTATATTCTGTATTCTATCTTCTATGTTGTATGTTCTTCTATATATCATATTCTTCCATATTCTATATTATTTATTCCATATTCCATATTCTACATGCAACACTATTCTAAATTCTTCTATATTCTACATTCTAAATTCTATGTTCGTCTATATTCTATACTCTTCTATATTCTATATTCCATACTCTGTATTCTGTATTTGATATTCTATGTTCTATATTTTATATTCTATATTCTACTATATATTATATTCTTCTATATTCTGTATTCCATATTCTATAGTCTACATTCTATATTCTTCTATATTCTATATGCCATATTCTATAATCTATATTCTATTTTCTATATAAAATTTTTTATATTCTTCTATATTCTGTGTTCTATATTCTTCAATATTCTGTATTCCATAATGTATATTCTATATTCTCCTATACTCTATATTCTTCTTTACTCTGTATTCTATCTTCTTTTTTCTTTTATATTCTGTATTGTATTGTATATTCTATGCTCTTCTATATACTATATGCCTTTATATTTTATATGCCTTATTCCATATTCTACATTCTGAATTCTTCTGTATTCTATATTCTACATTCTTAGTTCTATATTCTTCTATATTCCATATTCCTTTATATCCTATTTCTATATTTTTCCATATTCAAAGTTCTGTATTTCATTCTCTGTATTCTATATTGTATATTCAAAGTTCTATGTTCTATATTCTATATTCTTCTGTATGGCATATTCTATGTTCCATACTCCATATTCTATATGCTATATTCTACATTCTCTATTCTATATTTTACATTCTACAATCTATGTTCCATGATCTTCTATATTCTATAATCTGTATTCTGCTATAGTCTGTAGTCTTTATTCTATATTTTATATTCTATATTCTGTATTCTACATTCTATATAACAAATTCTATATTCTATGTTCTTCTATATGCTATATTCTTCTATATTCTGTATTGTATAGTTTCCTATTGTCTATATTCTTCTATAATGTATATTCTACATTCTTCTTTATACTGTACTGATATTCTTATATATTCTCTATTTTTCCATATTCTGTATTCTATATTCTTCTATATTCTATATTTATATTCTTTATTCTTCTACATTCTGTGTTCTATATTATTCTATATTCTTCTGTAATGTATATTCTATAATCTATATTCTTCTATACTCTATATATTCTTGTATATTCTATGTTCTTTTATATTTAGTATTCCATCTTCGGTTTTATGTGTTCTATGTTCTATATTCTTCTGTATTCTGTATTCCACATTCTAAATTCTATGGTCTTCTATATTTTTGATTTTCCTATATCCTATATTCAATATTCTCCATTCTATATTCGATGTTCTATGTTCTTTATTCTACATTTTTCTCTATACTATATTCTTCTGTATTCTATACTCCATATTGTATATTATAATTCTATATTCTAAAATCTTCTATATTCTACATTCTATATTCTTCTAGATTCTAGATTTTTCTATATTCTATGTTCTATATTCAATCTTCTATTTTCCATATTTTTACCATGCTATTAAAAAAAGCTTTTTTTATATATTTGTGTATTCTGTATTCCATATGCTTTATACTGTAGTCAACATTCTATATTCTACTATATTCCATATTCTATACTCTCCTATATTCTATATTTTACATTCTACATTCTATATTCCATAATATTTTATATTGTATAATTTATAATCTTCTATATTCTACAATCTATATTCTCCTAAATTCTTCGTTCTATATTTTGCATTCTCTATTGTGTATTCTACATTCTACATTTTATATTCTCCTGTATTCTATATTCTAAATTTATATTCTATTTTCTTCTGTATTCTGTATTCTTTATGCTATAATCTTCTATAATGTATATTCTATATTCTTCCTTATTCCAAATCCTCTATACACTATATTCTTCTGTTTTCAAAGTTCTTTTATATTCTGTATTCTATCTTCTATCTTCAGTGTTCTATGTTCCATATTCTATATTCTTTATTTTAAATTCTCTATATTCTATAATCTATGTTCTATGTTTCTCTATAGTCTATATTTTTGTATATTCTATATTTCATACTCTGTATTCTATATTGTGTGTCTATATTAGATGTTCTATATTGTATATTTTTCTACATACAATATTCTTCTATATTCTATATTGCGTATTTCGTATTCCATATTCTATATTCTACATTCTGCATTCTATATTTTAAATTCTTCCATATTCTATGTTCTGTATTCTATATTCTAAATTCCATGTTCTTCCATATTCTTCTATATTCTATATTTTTCTGTATTCTATATTCCATATTTTACATTCTTCCTTCTATATTCTATATTCTTCTATCTTGTATTCTATATTCTTCTATACTGTATATTCTGTATTTTACATTCTATATTCCATTTTCTTCTATATTCTATTCTGTATATTCTTTATACTTTATTTTATATTCTATATTTTGTATTCTACATTCTATATTCTATGTTCTATATTCTTCTGTACTCTATATATTCTATATTTTATATTCCATACTCTGTGTTCTATATTCAATGTTCTTTTTCTATATAATTTTCTGTAGTCTACATTCTACATTTTATACTCTTTATTATTATTTTTTATTCTTCAACAGTCTGTCTCATATATTCTTCTATATTGTATATTCTGTATATTACATTCTACATTCTATATTCCATAATCTTCTTTATTCTATAATGTATATTCTCTATATTATGTATTTTTGATTCTATATTCTGTATTCTACATTCTATATTCCAAATTCTATATTTTACAATATTCCATTGTCTGTATTGTATATTCAATGTTGTTTTCTATATTCTATATTTTTATAATTTTCTGTATTCTATATTCCATATTCTGTATACTATATTCTACATTCTATATTCTCTTATATTCCATCTTGTTTATTCTATATTTACTTCTACATTTTATATTCCAGAATCTTCTCTATTCTATAATCGTCTATATTCTATGGTCTTTATTCTATATTTTATATTCTGTATTTTACTTTGTACATACTCTATTCTATAATTTTCTATGTTCTGTATTCCATACTCTGTATTCCATATTAAATATTTGATGTTCTATATTCTATATTTTTTATATACTATATTCTTCTGAATTCTACATTCTATATTACATATCCTACATTCTGCATTTTATATTTTATATTCTTCTATGTTCTGCATTTCATAATCTTCTAAATTCTTATTCTACATTCTACAATCTATTATAATCTATATTCTGTCTGATATATTCTATATTTTAAATTCTAATTCTATATTCTACATTCTACGTTTTAAATTTTTCAATATTCTTTATTCTCTATTCCATATTCTATGTTCTACATTCTATATTCCATTTTTTCTGTGTTCTACCTTTTGTATGCTAAATTTTTCTGAATTCTATCTTTTTCTATATTCTATATTTTTATTGTATATTCTACCTTTTAATCTCCATCTTCTACAATCTAATACTCTCCATTCTACATTCTATATTCCTCTATATTTTGTTATCTATATTCTTCGACTTTCTCTATTCTATACTCTTCAATAGTGTATATGCTATTCCATATTTGTCAATATTCTATTTTCATCTATGTTCTATCTTCTATGTTCTGTAGTCTGTAGGTGTCAGCATCTGGGATAAAGGATTTGGGACCTTGCCTGGGGCAGAAGGCAGCCTAGGTCAGCGGATACTTGGAAGTCTAGTGACTTCCGACACTGCTGCCAGTGACAAATGGTGACTTCCACACTCACATATCCCCTGGTGGTAGAATGATAGTGATGGGTGGAGAAACATTGCTGTGGAGCACACTTTCAATGGTGCACCGGCCAAAGCAAAGGCCAGGGCGGGTAGTGGACGTCATGGAGTTGAATGGCGAGCCAGTGAAGGGCCAAGTATTCCTCCTGTATGTGGCAAACAGGTGATCCGTGTCACAAAGTCCATAAAGGGTTGGACTGCTGGGGCCCAGGCTGCCAGGATTTTGGCCCTGCCTTCGGGGCCTGGCCACATACGCAGCATTCCACCGCAGGCGGGGATAGGTAGACATCAAAAATTTGGAAAATGGCACTGTCTCCTCGATTTCCCTGGCATCGGCCTTTTTGAGTGGCACGATTTTTTTCCTAGTAGAATAAGGCACTGATGGAGAAAGGCAGGATTATGTGTGCAGGAAAGGTGTGTGCTGAGAGGGTGATGACGTTGAGACCAGGTTGGGATCTTTAGTCCAGGAGAGGCAACTGGCAGGTGTGGGTCAATGTTCTCTACCCATCCCACGTGGTGGGGGGAGGTTTTCACCATACAAAGCAGCAGCGGAATTATTCGTCGCCAGAGAGGTTGCATCTGCCCACAAGCTCCACCTGGCCAGGGTCCGCCCCTACCCTATTGCCTATGTCAATCAACAGAAGCTAAGACCTTCCAGAGAGACTACCTACTATTCTCTACCCACGGGAAGGTGGTATAGCCAGAAGTCTCCCCTGTTTCATCTCCAGGCTCTCTCTGAGACCCCTCATACTTGTGATGTGTCTCAGGGGTAGAATGAAGAGATTTCTCTGAAAGAACACATACAGAGAGGGGCTATAGATGCTGAGGAAGGGCGTCTTTCCTACGGATACCCTAGCCTAAGTGGAAAACAGATACCTGCCTGCTGCCCAGTGTGTCAAAACTATTCACATCAGGGGTTCCCTACTCTGAAGTTATTCCCTGGGTGCCCTCGATTTTGTGGCCAAAAACAGAAGGGGCCATTGTGTGTCCATGGGTAAAATGGAGGGATCTGAGGAACTGGCCGGTTGGGCTGGACCTCTCCTATTAGCTCAGTGTTTGTGACTCATCCCGGTCAGAAATTCCGGGCAGCCTTCTGGTGGTTGTCTCCATGGTGATTGGGAAAGAAGCCTTAGGCCCCGCACTCAGCCTTCACCTGGCCTACATGGCCTCTTTACCCTCATCCAGAACACTGTGCGGATGAAAGAAATGATGTCGGCCAGTGACCAAGTGTCCTCATTGCCTTTGAAGGATTAGGTTCCTTGCCTGGGCAGAAGACAGCCAAGGTCAGCCTGAGCCTAGACACCTAGTGACCTGTGACACTGCATCCAGTGATAGATGTTGATTTCCACGCTCATGTATCCGTAGGTGGCGGATTCAGAGTGGTTGGAGGAAAAGTGTAACTAGAGATCACACACTCACAAGGGCATGGGCCAAAGGTCAGGGAAAATAACTGAGGTTGTGGAGCTCTAGCGGAGCCAGTCCAGGCCCCAGGTCTCCCTCCTGTTCGTGACAAAGAGGTAATCCATATGCCACCATCAGCAGACTCTGGACTGCTGGGGTCCTGGATGCCCGGATTTCGGCCTTGTCTTCGGAGACCTGAAGCACATGCAGTGTGCCAGCAGAGGCTGTGGCCCGGCAGAGAGCAAAATCTTGAAAACGGGGGCTTCAGTTGACTTTGCATGTGCTCTCCTTTGGCTAAGTGACATCCCGTGTTTCCTAGCAGGAGAAGGCGTTCGTAGAGAGAGGCGGATTCCATGTGTGCAGGCAAAGTGTGTGCTGAGATGATGAGTCGCTGGAGACCAAGGTGGACTCTTCAGACCCAGGATAGGCCTCTGGCAGGTATGTGTCAATGTTCTCTGCCCATGGCACTCAGCCGGGTATTTGCATACACTGTTATCAGTGGAATTAGTAGTCTCCGGAGAGGTTGTCACATGTCAGCAAGCTTCACCTGGACAGGGTCCACCCGTGATGCAGCTCCCCAATCAAGCACTACTCTCTAGAGCTTCCAGATATACTACCAGATCTTCTCTGCCCATGGGGAAGCAGTACAGCCAGAGGCCTTCCCCCTTTGCTCTTTGGTCTCTAGGCACTCTGTCAGGAACTCCAAGGTGTGAAGTGACAACGGGGAGAAGGAAGAGATTTCCGAGAATGAACACATACAGAGAGAGGCAAGAGATGCTGAGTGGGGATGCCTTGCGTACTGATATCTTCAGGAAAGTGGGAAAGAGGTACCTGGCCTGCTCTTCCAATGCCCTGAAGCAGTCCACACCAGGGGCTCCCTTGTGCCTGCGTAGCGCTGTGCTCAAATCCTGTGGCTACTAGGTGTCCTAGGTCACAAAGGAGGGCCCTGTGTCATCTTTCTGGTGGGTCGGATCTCTGCCATTGGATCAGTCTTCTCACCAGGCCCATCATAAGCTCCGCCCACTCTTCCGGTGGGGAGACTGTCTCCATGGTGATGGCAAAGAAGCCTTAGCCCCGCCCACCTGGCCTTCACTTCACCTACCTGGCCTTCTGACCCTCACTCAGACCTCTGTGTTGATAAAAATTAATTTTCGCCAGTGCCCAGGTGTCAGCATCTGGGATAATGGATTCAGGACCTTGCCTGGGGCAGAAGGGAGCCTAGGTCAGCTAGTACCCGGAAGTCTAGTGACTTGTGACACTGCTGTCAGTGACACATAGTGACTCCTACACTCACATATCCCCTGGTGGCAGAATGATAGTGATGGGTGGAGAAACATTGCTCTGGAGCACACGTTCAATGGGGCAGCAGCCAAAGAAAAGGCCAGGGCCAGTAGTGGACCTCGTGGAGCTGAATGGCGAGCCCATGAAGGGGCCAAGGATCCCTCCTGTATGGGGCAAACAGCTCATCCAGGTCCCCAAGTACATAAACCATTGGACTACAAGGGCCTAGGCTGCCAGGATTTCAACCTTGCCTTCAGAACCCGACCACATACACAGCTTTGCACCGGAGGTGGTGACATGTTGATAGGAAACATATGGAAAATGGCAGTGTCCCTTCGATTTCCCTGGCATCGTCCTTTTTGAGCAGCATGCTTTTTTTCCTGGTAGGATAAGGCACTGACGGAGAAAGGCAGGATTATTTGTGCAGGAAAGGTGTGTGCTGAGAGGGCGAAGACATTGAGACCAGGTGGGGATCATTAGTCCCAGGAAAGGCCCCTGGCGGGTGTGGGTCAATGTTCTCTACCCATCCCACTTGGCAGGTCTAGGTTTTCACCGTACAAGACACCAGCAGAATTATTCTTCACCGGAGAGGTTGCATCTGCCCACAAGTTCCACCTGGCCGGGGTCCGCCACTACTGTATTGCCCATGTCAATCAACAGAAGCTAAGACCTTCCAGAGAGACTACCTGCTATTCTCTACCCACGGGGAAGCTGTAGAGGCAGAAGCCTCCCCTTTTTCATCTCCAGGCAATCTCTCAGGACCCTCATACTTGCGATGTGTCTCAGGGGTAGAATGAAGAGATTTCTCGGAATGAACACATACAGAGAGGGGCCATAGATGCTGAGGAAGGGCGCCTTCTCTATTGATACCCTAGCGTAAGTGGGAAAGAGGTACCTGTCTCCTAACCCAGTGTTTCCATCTTGTACGCATCAGGCGTGGCCTACTGTGAAGTTATTTCCTAGGTGCCCTCGATTTTGTGGCCAAAGACCGAAAGGTCTGTTGTGTATCCATGGGTAAAATGGAGGGTTCTGCGGAACTGGCCAGTTACGCTGGACCTCTCCTATTGGCTCAGTGTTTGTGACTCGTCCCCGTCAGAAGTTCCACCCAGCCTTCCGGTGGCTTTCTCCAAGGTGATTGGGAAAGAAGCCTTAGGCCTCGCACTCAGCCTTCAACTGGCCTAAATGGCCTCTTTACCCTCATCGAGACCGCTGTATGGATGAAAGACAGGATGTCGGCTACTGACCACGTGTCCTCATTTCCGTTGAAAGATTAGGCTCCTTGCCTGGGCAGAAGACAGCCAAGGTCAGCCTGAGCCTAGACACCTAGTGACCTGTGACACTTCAGCCATTGATAGATGTTGATTTCCACACTCAGGTACCCTCAGGTGGAGGATTCAGAGTGGTCGGAGGAGAAGTGTAACTACAGATCACACACTCACGAGGGCACGGGCCAAAGGTCAGGGAAAATAGTTGAGTTCGTGGAGCTCTAGTGGAGCCACTCTAGGGCCCAGGCTTCCCTCCCATACGTGACAAAGAGGTAATCCATATGCCACCATCTGTACACTCTGGACTGCTGGGGCCCTGGATGCCCACATTTCAGCCTTGTCTTCGGAGAAGTGATGCACATGCAGTGTGCCAGCGGAGGCTGTGGAGCAGCAGAGGGCCAAGTCGAAGCCTCGAGACGCCAGCGTATTGTAACATTTTAATCTCATTTCCTTTTCTTTTGTTTCAAATGAGTAATCCGGTTACGTATTTACTTATTCATTTCTTTATTGCTCCCAAGACAGAACGTCTCCCGGGCAAGCGGATCAGCCAGCTGCACCTGGCGGTGCCAAAGGATTTTCCAAAAGAGAGCGGGTCTCCATCCCTTCCCCAGGACGACATCAACGGCGTTCTCTTTGGAACAAACCGTGGAATGGGACACTGATTGTGTCAAAATAATCCTGACTAACCCTCCGTACAACGGTGCGTTCAGTCCAATTATCCAGGCATTGCCAACCCGAGAGGAGAAGAGAGAGAAGGCGACGGAGAGAGGACTCGGGAGGGAGGGGCGTGGGCCGCACACGCAAGGGTACCCGCCGGGCCCGCCCTCCCCCCAAAGCCCCAAACCAGCTCCACTAGCGGCGGGATGTGTAGGCGCACCAGCCAGCGGGGCAGGGAGCTCATCCTGCTAAGGCGATGGGCGGGGTGGGGGCAACCACCTTGGGGGAGGCGCGGATCTGCCGCCAATAGAACCGTCTGTGGGAAAGAGGCTATCAGAAACTCAGAGTCCCTCCTGGCCTTAATAGGCGGGATATCGCTAGGATCACAATCAACTCACCGTCTGGCAGGATTGCGGGGCCAAGACCCTTGGCAGCCTGAGAATCCAAGAAATCCAGGATTCCCAGACTTGCCTGGTCCTTCTGGGATTTGTCATCTGTCCTAATTAGCCCAGGGGATCCAAATCCTGCCCTGTATGATGGCTTTTATGATGTTAATGAGGCAGGAGCACAGGCGGCGGTTATGTCAATGAGGGAGGAGGCAAGGTACAGGATTAGGTTGTATGGTCAGGCAGTCCCTTTTGAGACAGAAAAGAGAGAAGCTAGCAGAGAGGAGAGGGACCAGTGGGCGCCAAGGAAGAAGAGGCAGAGGCAGAGCGCGTCCTTCGGACCTCGGGTCCCTGCACTGAGCAGCTCGTAGACCAGAAGATGACTGATGACTAGGGCCTTCACCCAGAGCTGACAGACAGGGAACTCCTTCCCCAGGCGCTGGCGCCCTGAATTGGGACTCGTCGCCTGGTCGGCTGTGAAAGAATACATTTCTGTTTGTCAAAGCCACGCACGGGTGCTAGTTCTGTCAGGGCGGCACCAGCGAACTAAGGCGCCCGGGAATCTCAGTCCCGTCCCCCAGCCCCCACCGACCTGACAAGGTGCTGAAAAATCCTTCCATTGGAAATGCATTCCTCTGACGCAACACACTAATAGGACGACCGTTGCCAAATCCCCTGATAAAATCTCTACTTCCACTTAGGAGTGAGTCATCCTGCCCTTCAAAGCTTTCCTCCAAGGCCTCAGGTACTTAATGAAGGACTCCCGTGGGTCAGGTGATTTTCCACATGGGTCTTGGGGCCTTCCTTTGCTGCGCAAAGCATTCCGGGTGTGGCTGAGTCCTGTGTTTCTGGGAGCTGTTGACTTGGCCGCGAGTCTCCGTGCAGTCCGGCTGACTTGCCCAGATGGATCCGACCGGCGCTTCGAGTCGCTCTCAAAATCCACGAGGCCGACGAGAGAGGTTGGTTTTGAAGCCCAGTCAAAGAGAGACCCTGCAAGCAGCGTTTGAACAGAACCCCTACCCTGGTATAACTACCAGAGAAGAACTCGCCAGAGAAACCGGCATCGCGGAGGATCGCATTCAGACTTGGTTCGGAAACCGCAGAGCAGGTCACCGAAGGAAGAGCCGCTCGGCCTCTGGACAGGCCTCCGAAGAAGAGCCTTCCCAGGGACAGGGAGAGCCTCAGCCTTGGTCTCCGGAAAATTTCCCCAAAGCGGCCAGACGAAAACGCACACGCATCACCAGATCGCAAACGAGTCTCCTAGTCGAGGCCTTCGAGAAGAACCGGTACCCTGGTAACGAGGCCAAGGAAGAACTGGCTCAACGAACTGGCCTTCCGCGATCCCGAATTCCCGTATGGTTTCAGAACCGAAGAGCTCGGAAGCCGGTGCAGAGCGCGAGTGCACCGCCGAAGTCCTTGGCAGACAGCCCGACTCCTGCGGCCACGCTTCCACTTGACCAGAGCGACCTGTCCTCTGTACAGAGCACCTACCCTCTCGGCCCACCCTCCCATCCTTCCAGCAGCAACCAAGCCATCCTACCTGTTCTCACTGAGTCCCCTCCACCGTTTCTTCCGTCGGAAACCACCCAGGGCTGTGCCGGCCAAGCACCAGGTTGATGGACCAGCCCGCCCTGATTGTGAAGAAGACAGCAGAGACCTCTCACGCGCCGGGGACACACCTGAACCAATCGCCAACAGGACCCACTGTGGGAGACAGGCTGTCAGACCCTCAGGCTCCTTTCTGGCCCCAATACCCAGGAAATTACCAGGATCGCGACCAACACGCTGTCTCGGCAGGGTGGCTCGCCCAAGACCCTTCTCGGCCTGACAATTCGAAGACGCAAGGGCGGGCTCCGACTCAGCAAGTCACAGCTCCCTTCACACAATGGGGCTGTGAGGTGGCCCAGGGTGTGACTGCCCGATGGGAAACCAGCCAAGAGACACTCCAGCAGCTCGGACACTCCGAGGCACACCTGTGGCCAGAGCCGGCACAATCGGCTCAAGGGTCATCTCATCCACCAGACCAAGACTGCCAGGAAACCGAGAGCCTTTTAGATGAACTCCTCTCCGCCCCAGAGTTGCAGGGAAAGTCCCAAACCTTTCTGAACGCGGATCCACAGGAGGAGGACCCTCCACAACTCGAACTCTCCCTCGGCGACATTGACTTTCGGGCTCTGCTTGACGCGCTGCAAGATTGACCGAACCCACATCCAGGCATCTATCCCTTGAGGACGAATCCGTACGATGGAAAGAGATGCTGGACAGCCACGACGAGGTGTTCTGGAGCAGAAGGAACGCGGGAAGAAAGATAAGACTCTGGGAAACTTGGACCTAGCACATGGACGCAGCGCTGACTGTGCATCTTCAAGTCGTGGGGTGCCTGATCCCTTGGAGGCTCCTCGGTCCTGCCCCCGGAGGCACCAGGGGCACCAGGCGGTGGAACCATTGGCTAAAGCCAGATGAACAAAAGCCTTCACACGACTGATCGGAACTCCTCCCTGCCATCATTGCCTCCCTGGCAGTCTGTGCAATCCACAAATCCTAAGCGAATCCCGGCGACGGAAATAGGCCTACCTTGGACACATCTCAACTTCTTTCCATTCTGGCAAGATGGGCCCTCAAATTGGAAATTATTAGGTAGGTGTGTAGAGAAAGAGCGGACGCCCTCTCTACTCATAAGGGGATTTTCTAAAAAGGACAGTTTTTTTCTTTTTCTTTTCTTTCTTTTTTTAACATGTTTCTTTTCCCTTAGGTGTGAGAGTGGGAATTGGGAACTGGAAGACAGTTTGTTCCACAGCTATCACCGAAGGAACGATGGCACCGTTTACGTCCCAGAGCAACCGCCCCCCTGTGAACGGATGTCTCCCTTGGGTCACTTTCAACACACAGAAGATGGCCTGAAAGGCGTTAGAGCAACACCATTCCATCGCCGAAGAAAGTGTATCGATGCGATTGCTGTTGCACGTATTTGGAGTAATGTATACATATTCTGGGTCATATCTGTCCAGACACTTGCCCAACTTATTAATAATTAAGTTTTTATACATAAACACCAGGCCTCTTTCTTAGCGTCTTTCACCTGAGACTCCTCCCATCGTCGTTGGACGTGGTAGCCTCAGAAAGGTGATAGAGATTATCGAGCTGGATGAAGGAGTTCATTTGTGGAACAGACAGATAATTGAAACCATAAAAAAGAAAACAAAATGCCGCTACTGAAACACAGAGAACATGCATGCGAAACAAAAAATCTCCAGAGCACAAAGGATTGGGAAATGACAAGTGCCTCTCCAGGGCCTCTGCCCCATTCCTATGGTCCAAAGCTCCTACCCCTGTCCCAGACGGCTACGCACTCCCCCACTTGCCCAGTAGGAATGAAGTCATACTGCCCGCTCTTCTTCCTCCTGCGGTTTCTTCCTTTGCTGGCGTCTAGGCATTTGGTCCCACCAGCCCGCCACTGCCTGTCTGACCCTTTGTGCCTCCTCATTGCTTGCTGACCACTTGGGAAGGGGCCGATGTGTCCACAGCGTGGCCACCTTTGCGCATTACCGAATCTCTTGATTTTCGTCGGTCAGAAGGGTTTCTTAAGGGAACCAATGGGTTAAAGGAAGGAGCAACCAAGAAGGGAAGTGAAGAAAAGAAGGAACGTGTGACTCAGGAGACTATTTGCTTCGTTCCCTCTGGGCTCCTGAGCCTGAGCTTTGGCGACCCCGGGCTGTCCGGACTGAAGAGGAGATGACGCCGGAGCTTAGGCGCCCTAAGCCCTCGCGGCTCTTCAAAGGCCCCGGGTGGAGAGCGGCGGGTTCAGCGTGAATTAGCACCTCACCCTCACCCTCACCCTCACCCTAATACTAACCCTAACCCTCGCCCTAGCCCTAATCCTAGCCCTAGCCCTAGCCCTAGCCCTAACCCCCCCAGCCCTAACCTGAACTATAGCCCTAAGCCTACCCTTAACCAAAACCCTCCTGAGCCTGAGCTTTGGCGATCCCGGGCTGTCCGGGATTGAAGATGAGATGACGCCGCAGTTCAGAGGCCCTGAGCCCTCGCGGCCCTTCAAAGGCCCCAGGCGGAGAGCGGAGGGTTCAGCGTGAATTAGTCCCTCCGAGGGGTGGGGGGCTGGTCTGGGGAGGGGGAGGGCGGATAGCTCAGACGGGGTTCAGTGTGTCCAGAAGCGAGTCAGGGAAAGCTAGAGGAGGCGACGAGGTCCGCGCGGTGTCAAGGCCCTCCGCAGAGGCCTGCTCCCCAGGTCAGGGCGGATGACGAAGGCCCTAGGCTGGAGCGGGAAGCCCGGGAGCTCCCGGCGCTTGGAGGGGACCAGGCCGCGCTCTCGAGGGGGGGCTGCGCCCTCTGGCGGCCGCGGGCGGCAAGGAGGCGGGCCCGGAGCCTGGGCGGCAGCTGAAGGCGGGTCAGGGAGGTGAGTCCGGGAATGAGTCCGCGACAAACTCAGTGGGTCCAGGAGAGCAAATTTATCCCGGGCCGACTGCGCGCCTACGTGACTACCTAAGGGAGTTGACCTGCTTTTCCCAGTGAAGTCACGGGATGGGGGTCGTGGAGAAGCGGACCCAACCGGGTGACACTATCAGAGGGCCACACCAAAACGACTGTCCAGAAACGTCGCCGATGCGTTCCAGCAGACGTAGGTTATTTTGAAAACGATATCCCTGGAGTTACACATACCTACAGAAACATTTTTCGCAAGCCGTGCTTACGTGTGTCGATGCAACTACAAGGTTAAAGAAGCTGTGCGAACCTCCCTTCGGAACCTGATAAAGCACTGTGGGGAGAGATGTGGCGATCACCCGATTACAAGGACGCTTGGAAACGCGTGGTTCCGCGGTCTGTCTGCTGTTGTTTTCTTGGCCGCTGGGCTTTTTGTAGTCGCTGATTTGGTCAAAGTTTCTGCTGTTTTAGGTACGATATTGTGGGAATTAGTATTTGTGAGCCGGGGTCAGTTATGTCTAGATAGATATGCATGTCTCTTTTTTCTATATAGTTATTTTTTGGAGGATGAAGTAGTAACTGAAGGTGAAAGAAGGAGCGATGTACGGGAATTACGATGTACCGTTAACATTAGGACAAAAACCAACGCTGAATACTCTATACGGTGCGGTATGAGAGGCGGTGGACTGCACGGGTGACGCCCTCAGTTGCTGAACTGCGTGACACGAAGCCTCGAGACGCCACCGTATTGTGAGGTTTTAATCCTAACCTGAACCCTAAAGCTAATCCTAAACCCTAACCCTATCCCTAAACCCTAAACCCGATCCCGAACCCAAAACCCGAACCCGAACCCCTAACCCCAACCCCAACCCCAAACCCTAACCCTAACCCTCACCCTCACCCTAAACCCTAATCCTAACCCTAACCCTAATCCCTAACCCTAACAACTGTAACTCTAACCGCAAATGTAACCCCAACCCCAACCCCAACCCCAAACCTAACCCTGACCCCAACCCCAACCCAACCACAAACTTAACCGCAGCCCTAATCCCAACCCTAACCCCAATCCTAATCCCCAACCCCAACCCCAAACCCAACCCCAAACCCAACCCTAACCCGACCCCGAACCCCCACACTGACCGTGGCCCTGACCCTAACCCTTAACCCGTAACCCTGACCCTAACCGTAACCCTAACCCTAACCGTAAAACCCTGACCCTAACCCTAACCCTAACCCAACCCCAAGCCCAACCCCAACCTGAAACCCGAAACCCTAACCCTAACCGAACCCAACCCATCCCAACCCAACGCTAACCCTAACCCTAAACCTGACCCCGACCCTAAACCCGAACTCTGACCCTAAACCCTGACACTAACCCTAACCCTAAACCCTAACCCTAACCCCTAAGCGTAACCCGACCCCGACCCCGACCCCTGACCCTAAACCTAACCCTTAACCCTTAAACATAACCCTAACCCTAAAACCCTAACCCTCTGATTTTTGTATGTTTATCTTATATCCCAATAGTCTGCTGAACTCTTCTATTAGTTTCAGTAGTTTTCTGGAGGATTCCTTAGGGTTTTCTGTGTATAAGATCATGTCGTCTGCAAATATATATATATAATTTTTCTTCTTCCTTGCCAATCTGGATGCCCTTTGTTTCTTTATCTAGCCTAATTGCTCTGGCTAGGACCTCCAGCACAATGTTGAATAATAGCAGTGATAAAGGGTATCCTTGTGTGGTTCCCTATCTCAATGGGAATGCTTTTAGGCTCTCTCCATTTAGGAGGATGTTGGCTGTTGGCTTTGTATAAATGCCCTTTATTATGTTGAGGAATTTTCCTTCTTTTTCTGTTTTGCTGAGAGTTTTTATCCTGAATGGGTGTTGAATTTGTCAAATGCCTTTTCTGCATCAGTTGGTAAAATCACGTGATTCTTGTCTTTTATTTATTTATGTGGTGGATTACATTAATTGTTTTTCTAATGTTGAACCATCCCTGCACACCTGGTATGAATCCCACTTGGTCATGGTGAATTATTTTTTTGACATGTTGTTGAATTCTATTGGCTAGAATTTTGTTGAGGATTGTTGCGTATCAGTTCATGTGGAACATAGGTCTGTAATTTTCTTTTTTTGTGGTGTCTTCAGCTCGTTTTGGTATCAGGGATATGCTGGCTTCATAGAATGAGTTTGGGAGTATTCCGTCCTCTTCTATGGTCTGAAATACCTTTACTAGTAGTGGAGTTACCTCTTCTCTGAAAGTCTGGTAGAACCGTGCAGTGAAGCTGTCAGAGCCAGGACTTTTTTTGTTGGGAGTTTTTTGATTATCTTTTCAATCTCTTCTTTTGTTATCTGTCAATTTAGCTGTCCTACCTGTGTTTGTGTTAGTTTAAGTAGATAGTGTGTTTCTAGGAATTCATCCATTTCTTCTAGGTTTTCCAATTTGTTAGAGTACAATTTTTCATAGTAATCTGATATGATTCTTTTAATTTCAGTTGGGTCTGTTGTAATATCACCCATCTCAATTCTTATTCGGGTTATTTGTTTCCTCTCTTGTTTTTCTTTTGTGAGTTTGGCCTATGGTTTATCAATTTTTTGATTTTTTCAAAGAACCAGCTTTTGGTCTTGTTAATTCTTTCAATTGTTTTTCTGTTTTCTATTTCATTTAGTTCAGCTCTAATTTTTATTAAATGTTTTCTTCTGGTGCCTGAGGGTTTCTTTTGTTGTTTTCTTTATATTTATTCAAGTTGTAGGGATAATTCTTAGATTTTGGCCCTTTCTTCTTTTTTGTATGTGTGTATTTATTGATATAAATGGACCTCTGAGCACTGCTTCCACTCTGTCCCAAAGTTTCTGATAGGAAGTGTTTTCATTCTCATTGAATTCTATGTATTCCTTTATTCCACCCTTAATGTCTTCTATAATCCAATCTTTTTTGAGCAGGGTATTGTCCAGTTTCCAAGAGTTTGATTTGTTTTCCCTGTTTTTTCTGTTATTGATTTCCACTTTTATAGCCTTATGGTCAGAGAAGATGCTTTGTAATATTTACATGTTTTGGATTCTGCTAAGGCTTGCTTTATGACCTAATATGTGGTCTATTCCAGAGAACGTTCCATGTGCACTAGAAAAGAAAGTATACTTGTTTGCTGTAGGTCTATGAGGTCATGTTGGTTGATTGTGGCATTTAGATCTTCCGCGTCTTTATTGATCTTCGTTCTGGATGTCCTACCCTTTCCTGAAAGTGATGTGTTGAAGTCTCCTACTATTATTGTGGAGCTGTCTATCTCCCTTTTCAATGCTGATAGAGTTTGTTTTATGTATCTTTTAGCCCTATCGTTGCGTGCATAAACATTAAATATGGTTATATCTTCTTGGTATACTGTGCCTTTAATCACTATATAGTGTCCTTCCTTATCCTTTATGATGGACTTAACTTTAAAGCCTATTTGTCAGAAATTAACATTGCCACTCCTGCTCTTTTTTGATTGTTGTTTGCTTGATATATTTTTTCCATCTTTTGAGTTTTAGTTTGTTTGTGTCTCGAAGTCTAAGGTGTCTCTTGTAGGCCACATATAGACAGATCGTGTTTTTTAATCCATTCTGCCACTCTCTGTCTCTTTATTGGTACATTTAGTCCATTTACATTCAGTGTGATTATGGATATGTATGAATTTAGTGTTATTATTTTGATGTCTTTTTGTGTGTGTTGTTAACAGTTTATTTTTCCCACTTAATTTTATGTGCTGAGTAGATTATACATAGTCCTTTCCTCATATTCATTGTTGTTGATTTTGTTTCTGCTGAGTATTTTTTTCTTGTATTTTATTTTGATGAGTAGAATACTTTGTCTCCTTTTGGTTACCTTATTATTTACCCCTGTTGTTGTTGTTAGGTGCCGTCGAGTCGGTTCCTACTCATAGCGACCCTATGCACAACAGAACTAAACACTGCCCGGTCCTGCGCCATCCTTACGTTCGTCGTTATGCTTGAGCTCATTGTTGCAACCACTGTGTCAATGCACCTTTTTGAGGGTCTTCCTCTTTTCTGCTGGCCCGGTAGTCTGCCAAGCATGACGTCCTTCTCCAGGGACTCGTCCCTCCTGACAACATGTCCAAAGTTTGTAAGACGCAGTCTCACCATTCTTGCCTTTAAGGAGCATTCTGGCCACACTTCTTCCAAGACAGATGTGTTCGTTCTTTTGGCAGTCCATGGTATATTCAATATTCTTCGTCAACACCACAATTCAAAGGCATCAACTGTTCTTTGGTCTTCCTTATTCATTGTCCGGCTTTCACATCCATATCATGTGATTGAAAATACCATGGCTTGGGTCAGGCACACCTTAGTCTTCAGGGTGACATCTTTGCTCTTCAACACTTTGAAGAGGTCCTTTGCAGCAGATTTGCCCAATACAATGCGTGTTTTGATTTGTCGACTGCTGCTTCCGTGGGTGTTGATTGTGGATCCAATAAAATGAAATCCTTGACAACTTCAATCTTTTCTCCATTTATCATGATGTTGCTCTTTGGTCCAGTTGTGAGCATTTTTGTTTTCTTTACGTTGAGGTGTAATCCATACTGAAGTCTGTGGTCTTTGATCTTCATTAGTAAGTGCTTCAAGTCCTCTTCACTTTCAGCAAGCAAGGTTGTATCATGTGCATAACGCAGGTTGTTAAGAAGTCTTCCTTCAATCCTGATGCCCCATTCTTCTTCACATAATCCAGCTTCTCGGATTATTTGTTCAGCATACAGATTAAATTTACCCCTAGTTTTCTAAATTTAAACCTTACTTTCACATCTTTGTATCGCCATATCTTCCTGTCCATATGGAAGATCTATGATTACATTTCTTAGTCCCTCTTACTGTTTTAATGTTGAGGTTTTTTTATCTTGCTTTTTTTTTTTTTTTTCCCTGTCTGGGTTGACTTCTGATTGCTCTGCCCAGTGTTCTAGTCTTGGGTTGATGCCTGATATTATTGATTTTCTAACAAAAGAAGTTCCTTTAGTATTTCTTGTAGTTTTGGTTGGTTTTTATGAATTCTCTAAACTTCTGTTTATCTGGATATGTCCTAATTTCCCCTTCATATTTAAGAGACAGTTTTGCTGGATATATGATTCTTGGTTGGCAATTTTTTCCTTCAATTTTTTTAAATAAGTCATCCCATTGCCTTCTTGCCTGCATGGTTTCTGCATAGTAGTCTGAGCTTATTCTTATTGACTCTCCTTTGTAGGTGACTTTTTGTATATAAAAATACTCTATCTTTGGTTTTGGCAGGGATGATTATAATATGTCTTGGTGACTATCTTTTAACATCTACCTTATGTGGAGTTCGATGAGCATCTTAGATAGATATCTTCTCATCTTTCACAATATCAGGCAAGTTTTCTGCCAACAAATCAACAGTTCTCTCCGTATTTTCTGTTATCCCTCCCTGTTCTCCAGTCCCTCGCAGGTTATTTCTCTTGATAGAGTCCCACATGATTCTTAAAGCTTCTTCATTTTTTAAAATTCTTTTATCCGGATTTTCTTCAAATATGTTACTGCCAAGTGATTTATGTTCAAGTTGAGAAATTATGGCTTCTACTTGCTCAATTCTGCTCCTCTGATTTTCTGTTGAGTTGTGTAAGTCTGTAATTTTATTGTTAATCTTCTGAATTTCTGATTGCTGCCCGTCTATGGATTTTTCCAGCTTATTAAATTTTTCATTATGTTTCTGAATAATCTTTTAAATTTATTCAACTGCTTTATCTGTCTGTTTCTTGGCATGTTCTGTGTATTGTCTCATTTCCTTCCTGATGTCTTGAAGAGTTCTGTATATTAATCTTTTGTATTCTGCCTCTGGTAATTCCAGGAATGCACTTTTATCTAGAAGATCCCTGGATTCTTTGTTTTGAGAGCTTATTGAGTTGATCATGGTCTGTTTCTTTATGTGACTTGATATTGACTGTTGTCTTTGAGCCATCTATAAGTTATTATATTAGTTTGTGCCTGCTTACTCTGTTGTAGCCTCTTGCTTTGTTTTGTTTTGATATGCCCAAATGGGTTGCTTGAGTGATCTAGCTTGATTATTTTCACCTTTGGAACTCTGACATCCTGTCCCCAGATGGAAAGAGCTGTTGTCAGTTATATCATTCTAGGAGTCCATTCACTTTTCTTGTATGAATTCAGCTCAGGTGTCCAGGTAGCTGATCATGAAGTGTGTGGTACAGGCTCTGTCCTACAGTCTTAGAGGGGCAGTGGTAATTGGTGTATATACCAATATCTGATTGCAGCAGGGGGTCACACTCTGAACAAGGCATGGGGCTGAGAACTGACCCCCGAGTGTCTCTGAGGAAAGTGCATCCCTGTTCCCTAGAGTGCGTAGGGTGGGCTCTTCAGACAGACCATGGGCTCCTAATAATTTGGTTGTAAAGACTGGGAGGTACTAGTTATTCTTGGAACCCGGTAGTGGGTGGCTGGGTGACCTGAGTGGAGCTATCAGTTCTTAGGCCCATCATTTGGGTAGGTGAGGACCCTGTTTAATGGGCAAATCAATGCCAAACATCACCCACCTCTGTGCTGCACAGCTGTAATGGTTAGAGTCTGCCAACAAGGGTCTAGCCTCCTGAAATAGGCCCACACAGGTCCATGCAGAGGGGAAGTGTGCTCAAAATCCATGGACTGTTTATGCCTGGACAGGAGCCACTTCTGTGCTGAGCTCCCCTGGTTAGTGGAACTGGCAAATTATCTTTTCCCCTAATTGCAAATTTTTTCCTTCTCCATGGCTGGCAGGATGGTTCTAGGCACTCAACGGTGCCTATCTCAGGCCCAGAGAATCCAGGTGCTGAAGCTGGCTTATGAGTGGGAGGCGTGGTAAAACATACAGAAGTACTTAACTTTTGCTGAGAGCGCCATTCTTCTCTGGTTCCAAATGTATGAGTAGGCTGTGTGGCTGACTGCTTCTCCCTAAGGAAACTGTGGCAAAATGCTAGTACCAACCCGCTGCCGCCACTCCGGAATGATGCCTGAGGGCTTTCCGAGATTCAGGCCCAGTAACTCCTCTCTGCTTCTGTACTGTCTCTTCTTCCCCCTTCCCTTCTGTTCTTTTTCTAAGCTTGCCTTTGATGCTAGGGCTTCTAGCTTGTCATAAATATACTAGTTTCACTTTTTTTTTTTGGGTCTTTGGTGTATAGAGGGTTCGCCGGAAACATCTGTCTATTCCACCATCTTAGCTCAGCCAGCGTAAACAAAATCTTTTGGATTCTCCAAAACTAAGAGAAACAGATCACAAATACTAATCTTGCAGTGGTATAATTATAGGTATATGGTTTAACAGTTCTGAAATTGTCGTATATATTTACTAGGTTTAGACAAATAAAGAAGTGTATTTTAATAATGGGAGTCCCTGGTTGGTGCAAATGGTTAGCATTCTCAGCTGCTAACTGAAAGACATATGTTCAAAACGTTCACATTTCTAATGAAGACGATTCTTTACAAATTTGATCAAAATTTCACCTTTTATAAGAAAGTGGGTTTCTTATTTTATTACTCATAAAATATGAAGTAAGGATGAATATTAAGCAACTTATTAATGGATATAAATATTACATAGAAGTCACCATCTTAGGTCCTCTGTGGGATGCAAGGATGAACACAACTCTTCCGAAGAGAGATTTGCTAGAGAGAGGAGTGAGCAGGTTACTGTGAAAACCAAGAACCCCTTCCAGATTTCCCTCATGGTCTATAATATAGCAGAGATGTGGCCTGACTTCATCTGGTTTCCAGGAGATCAGTACACAGTCTTTGCTGAGGTTAAAAATAGTTCCACATCTTTTGAAGGTTTCTGATGTTCTACTTTTTATGTCCTGAAAAACTGCCTTTAAGCTATTATAAAATAAAATATGATTAGTGTGGGTGTTGCTAGTAGTTGGAAGGTATGCAATGATTTTACATTTTATTCTTCACAACAGAAATTTTACTCTAAAATCAAAAGGAGATAGCTGTCAAGATTTTAATGGACAGAATTGATAAACTATTACTACATTCAAAATAGCATTTGAATAGGTGGGAACTAACTGAGTAGGTTAGGAAAATGGAAGAAGTTTTTTCTTAACTTTTCCGGATATCCATTTGGATAAACAGACTTATGGACAAGATAACTGTGAGACAGAATTACAAGAGAATGAAACTTTTTTTTTCCAAAAAGCTTAATAACTCAGTGTCATGGATTGAATTGTGTACCCTAATAATACATGTCAAATTGATTAGACCATGATTCCCAGTACTGTGTGGTTGTCCTTGATCTGGTGATTGTAATTTTATGTTAAAAACTATTAGGGTAGGATTGCAACACCCTTACCCAGGTCACATCCCTGATCGAATGTAAAGGGAGTTTCCCTGGGGTATGGCCTACACCACCTTTTATCTTACAAGAGACGAAAGGAAGGGAAACAAGCAGAAAATGTGGGACCGCATACCACCAAGATAACAGTACCAGGAGCAGAGCGAGTCCTTTGGACTTGGGGTCCATCCGTGGAGAAGCTCCTAATCTGGGGGAAGATTGATGCCCTGAATTTGGACTTTTACCCTACTTCACTGTGAAGAAATAAATTTCTCTTTGTTAAAGCCCATCCACTTGTGTTATTTCTGTTACAGCAGCATTAGAACAACACACTCAGGAAGATAATTTCATGGAAAATCCAATGAGCCATAATCCAGTGACAGAGTTGATAAGATATAAGGTTAGCAGTCACTTTTCAATTTGTGCTTCAGTCAAAATGAAAAATAAATACATTATGCCTCTTTCAGTTCAAAAATAAAAATGTTTCTATTCAAATACATACATGTACATTTTTAGGAAGCCATACAGAATGTGGAACATTAAAGATCGTGATGGAATAAGAAGACAAACCAGTGAGTAATTGAAATTTTTCTATTTTTTAAATAATTGGGTTACTTATTCTCTCTTGTAGCAATTGTATTTAGTGTACTCATATGGTCTTGGCAATTAGACCCATAAATCTTAGGGTTAAAAATTTAAATATATTACTTGTAATAAGGCAACTGATTTCTTACATCCTAAAAAAAATGATGAGTTGTTACTTCAGGCTTCTAAGTTTGACTTTTACTTTTTGGTAAGTTAAAGTAGCCCATTTCTGTTTCTAGGAGATAGATTGTCTAATAAATTATCTGAGTGAAAAGAAAGGGCTATGTAATTCTTATGACTGTTTCAACAAAATTGTAATGAGAGTTTGCATAAATGGGACATAAAATGACAATTATTTTATTCATTGACTCCCAAAGATGTGCTTTGTTGTGTGAAGATTTCCTATCTGCTACTGTATTTTTAATATAAAAGAACTAATAAATGTGTATTAAAAGAATGCCAACAAGACCTTAAAAATAAGAAAAAATTTGCATGGATTATACAGGATATTTTAGAATATTGGAGATGATGATGCTGATCATGATGAATTATATCTTTCACCTCTTCCCCTTAATACTATTTTTGTCTAAATGGGATTAAAAGAAGAATAATTGAAGAGAGAGAGAAATGAACAACTACACAGTGGTCACAGAGCTTGTCCTCCTAGGCCCTTCTGATGATCCTGACCTTCAGATTGTGACCTTCCTCTTTCTATTTATCACATTAAGCTTCACTGGAAACCTGACTCTCACCACCCTAACCTCGGTGGACTGCCATCTACAGACACCTATGTATTTCTTCCTCCGGAACATCTCCTTCCTAGAAATCTCCTTTACAACTGTGTGCATTCCTTGATTTCTGGGTGCAATTATCACCAGGGATAAGACCATTTCCTATAACAACTGTGCAGCTCAACTCTTCTTTATTTTCATGAGGATGACAGAATTTTACTTTCTGATGGCCATGTCCTATGACTTCTATGTGGCTATCTGCAAGCCCCTGCATTACACAAGCACCATGAACAGGAAACTCTGCTCCCTGCTTGTGTCATGTGTGTGGCTGAGAGGGTTTCTGACCATATTCCCACCCCTTATGCTTCTTCCCCCTCGGCTTACTGTGCTTCCCAAGTCATTGATCACTTTGCATGTGACTATTTTTCCCTCTTACAACTATCTTGCTCAAATACATGGCTCCTAGAAGTAATTGGTTTTTACTTGGCTTTGGTTACTTTGCTATTCACTTTGGCATTAACGATTTTGTCCTACATGTGTGTCATCAGGACTATTCTGAGAATCCGATCTTCCAGTAAGAGAAAAAAAAACTTTCTCCACTTGTTCCTCCCACATGACTGTCATTTCCATCTCTTATGGAAGCTGCATCTTCATGTATGCCAATCCCTCTGCAAAAGAAAAGCATCATTGACCAAAGGAGTTGCTATTCTGAACACCTCTGTTGCCCCCATGCAGAACCCCTTCATTTATTCCCTGAGGAACCAGGAAGTAAAACAAGTCTTCGAAAACTTCCTCCAGAACATAGCGTTTTCTACAAATTGGGAGTTTTTTTTTTTTTTTTTTTTTTTTTAGGAAAAGTACAGATACATGTGGTTGACATGAGTTGGAATCGACTCCACACCAACAGTTGTTTTTTTTTTGGGGGGGGGCGTATAAAGAACAATTAAATATAAACCTGAAATTCATAGATGTTTGTACAGGTATGCTTGTTCTTTTAGAGTCTCTTTACCTGTCACATCATTTGATCTGATATTTTGCAAATCCTTCACTTTAACTGCTGTGCCTGAGTTTCTCCAATGCAGTGTCTATTAACATATTTTAAAATATGGTAAAGCTTATTTCTCCTACTGAATTTTCTGAAAACCTTACATTTTCCTTGAAGGCACACTGTAGTTAAGATGGAGTAAAGTTGTTTTGATTCTGTTTATTTTCTCAGCTCTTAAAAGACATAGTTATTATTGCTTGGTACTTCAAATGTAGTGTTTCAAATGTATGTAATTTCTTGTGTATTTTCAGGGTGAATATTGATAGTGTTTTCAGTAATGTTTATAGAATTTCCACGCTCTGTGTCATTGTTCATTAAATTCAGTTCAATACATACTATTGTGTTGCACTTTGAATACAGAGCTTTATACTTTGTGAAATTTAATGTATATTTTCTGGATAAATATTGATCATGATATTAAGTAATTTTTATAAAATTTTCATGTTTTTAAAACTTCTTAGGAGATATTCATAGTTTTTCTAAAACATGCAAAGTAAATGCACTAAAACACATTTCACTTCTATTTTTCTGTAAATTATATAAGTTCCGCGTTGCAAACTACAAAAATAAATTTAGGCTACACTATCATTATTTTGGAAAGCCTGGTGGTGTACTGGTTAAGTGCTACGGCTGCTAACAGAGGGTCAGCAATTCGAATCTGCCAGGCACTCCTTGGAAACTTTATGGGGCAGTTCTACTCTGTCCTATAGGGTCGCTATGAGTCAGAATCGACGGCAGTGGGTTTTGGTTTTATGATTATTTTAATTATATGAACCCCACAAGTTATATGAACAGTGTTGTGATAATGATTCATCTGGCTTAAAATATAAAACATTAATTAATGGCTATATTTTAGAAGAATTACAATTTCAAATTTTCTTTTTCTTTTCTTGTTCTCGCAAATTATGTTGACTAGAAAATTTTGTTTAACAGACTTCATTGTTAAATTGTAGACTACTTACAAAGTGAAGTATAAGAAAATAAAATAAAAAACTTGAAGTACTTGTCAAATCATGAAAAGTGTTGTTATGCAGATTTTTACTATAATTCAAATAAGTTTTGGTCTTTATATGTATCTATATGTTTTTAAGATCTGGAACAATGCGTTCCAATATGAGAAATGAACATAGTGACTTCTCTCTGAGGAATTTAAAACCTGTAAGTCTTGGTGATACCTGACACTTGTCTGTGATTTAAATAGTCTCAGAGATCTTTTACATATCCCTTTTATTCATGTATTTATTCATCTCTTTATTCCCAAATTTCAGTATCTACATAGGAAATGATAATGGCTTTTGTGCTTGTTCATATCCAGTGTAAGGAAAACAAGTAAACTGATGATTATAATCCAATTGTATAAAAATTCCATAATATCTCTATGAAGAATACACTGTACAGGCACAAGAAAATATTAAGGTTATAAATATAATAGGCTTGCCCACATTGTTCAGAATTTGGAAAAAACATTACAGCAATAAGGAAGGCACAATCATTGTTATTTTTATGTATTAGGATTACAGTCATGATAGAGACAGCAGATAAAGGGAATATTTGCTACATTGCAAAGCCTTGCATAACTAGACATTCCATTAATAATTAACGTTTAGTTAATACTTAAAAGTATTACACACACGACCAAGTATAAAAGCTTAATTATTTTTGCACACTCCTATGACATAGTGGGTTCCTTGGGTGGTACAAACTGTTAATGCTGCACTCTACTGCTAAACAAAAGGTTGGAGATTCGAGTCCACCCAAAACTGCTTCAGGAGAAAGGCTTGGAAATCTACTTCCAAAATATAAGCCATTGAAAACCCTATGAAGCACATTTCGATTTTTAGGCACATGGGGTTGCCATTGGACAGCAACAGTTCTTTTTTTTTTTAACGACATATGTAGTAATCATTCTACGTGACTACATTTTATGTTTTTAAACTTGATTGGCATCTGGCATGCCGGAACAATAGCTGTCATTCTGAGCAAACTAAGTAAACGACAGTCTGCAACTATAGACAAAAAGAAAAATACTTATCCATGTACGTAGATTTGGGGTTCCATCTGAAATTGAGTTAAATTTGGTGTATTCATAATTATTTAATACATTATAAGCAATAAGGTTCTTTTTTTCTGGTTAAATAAATAATGACTGTTATTGAAGTACTGAGTTATGATACCTAACTTTCAACTTACCATCAATAAAAACATAAGAAAATTAGGCATGTTAGCTTTTCCAACTTCAGTGTCCTCATTTTTTTTAAATAAAGATGATAATACTTTAGTTTTTATGGCATATGCTTACTGTGGAAACCCTGGTGGCATAGTGGTTAAGTGCTACAGCTGCGAACCAAAGGGTTGGCAGTTCGAATCCCCCAGGTGCTCCTTGGAAACTCTAGGGGGCAGTTCTACTCTGTCCTACAGGGTCGCCTCGAGTCAGAATTGACTCGACAGCACTGGGTTTGTTTGTTTTTTTTATGCTTACCATGAGATAAAACTATAAAAGATATACATGGATTAATTTTTTAAAAGTAAGAAACGTTATTCAAATGTAACACTAGTGTTTAAGAATCCAACAGTATGAAGGGCTTAGGTTTTGCTCCAAATCTATGACTTTGTTTATATGTGAAATAATATATATATATATATAATTTTTTTTTAGGCACTCCAATCTATTGTGCACAGGTGAAATTTCTTTCCCAGCTCTTAATTTCATATCATGTAAAGCCATTACTTGCTAGTCACATTGAGTTTAGTCTGGTCAATGGAAAAATATCAGTTTCATATTCAACTAGCTTCAGCCAGGCATTGAAATTTGGATGGAGTCTCGCGCTCCTTTCATTGCCTCTTCTCTACTCAGAGATAGTTCGTGATTGGGACAAAGGCAGAAGACAGATGGAAAAGGACAAACACCTTTTATTTATCTGGTGCTCCTTTAAATCTCTTTTGATTAACATTGGATCTTTGTGGGAGGGTGTCTAAATGCAGATACTCCTATATGGTGCATATGAGTAAATTCAATGGACTTCACACAAATTGCGGTGCTACAACCAATCCCTCACCAGTATTTAACTCTGAGGTACATAACATAGAAAATTGCATTAGTGTTCCTTAATCTGGAAGCAGCTAAACTTGAAAGGGTTCTTGCAAAATGCCTAAAGTGTGATTATCTTTTCTGATGTTTAATTGATCTAAGGGAAACCTGCACATTCTTGGTTTAACAAGTAATAATTGTAATGACTACTTCACTTCTGCTCACTCTCTGTGCCCAAATGTCTCTCTGAAATTCTCTTTCTCTTCTACTCAAATTGAGAGGGCAGAGCAGCAAATACAGTGTGATATACCAAATCATTGTAAAGAGAAGCCTGTCATTCTCAGAAGCACTGCGTATTCATGTATCTGGTTCTCTAAGACCTTTTAAACTTGACCTTGAGAGTCATTGTCAGGTTGCAACATTCACAGAAAATGGAGGGAAAATCGTTTCTAAGCTGATGATGACATGGTTCCATTAATCTTTCTCTTTTAGCAACTCCACTGTATACGGAATAATGAGAGATTCTAGATAATGGTTTCTGGTAGCAGAATCTGTCCAACTGCCAGTTATTTAGCTCTGTAATGGTTGCTTGACCCCAAAATTATCTTGACTGCAGGGCGTTATAAATTGAATTGTGTCTGCCCCAAAATATCTGTTGCAAGTCCTAACCCCTCTACCCGTGGTTATAATTCCATATGGGAATGTGTTTTTTCGTTGTGTTAATAATGTAGCAAAAACAAACAAATAAACATTGCCGTTGAGTCTATTCTGACTCACAGCAACCCTATATGAAAAAGTAGAACTGCTTCACGTGGTTTCCAAGGAGTGGCTGGTGGATTCAAACTGCCAACTTTTTAGTTAGAAACAGAACTCTTAACCACTGTACCACCAGGTTTTCCAATAATGTAGGATGTGTCTTAAATCAATCTTTTTTGAGATATAAAAGAGCAGATTAAGCCAGGGATAGCAAGCATAGTCGGAGAAGGTAGATACCATGCCACTTGAAGATCACCAAGGAACCAAGGAACAGAAGCTGAAAAGAGACAAGGACCTAGCCCTCGAAGAGACACAGATAGAACGCCTTCCTCCAGAGCTGGTGCCCTGAATTCAAACTTCTGTCTAGCCTCCTAAAATGTGAGAAAATAAATGTGTTTGTTAATGTCACCCACTTATTGTATTTCTGTTATAGCAGGACAAGATAATTAAGACATGAGGGTTAAGCATTTGATTTTTATAGCTGTGGAAAGTCAACCACAATGCCAACCCAGAAGAAAATTTTCTTAGCATCCTCTTACAAAGACATGAAAACAGCTTGGCACTATTTCCATTTTTCATATCTTTGTAAATTAATACAGTAGAGGAACCAGCATCCAAGTTTAGATGAATGAGGAAGTACACATAAGTGAATTTTCTCATGAGAATTATGCTGTATGACAGTACACTAGGCAAAGGAATGGTATATCATCCCGTTGATTAATTATAAAGACATCTAGAACTGTTTGTTAAACTCGCTCAGCCTCAGATGCATTGGCTCAGTTGTTTATCCTCAGGGTAGATCTGAAAATATAGATAACAAGTATATTCATTCTCAGTTCAGGACAATCCTTGCACAGAAACAATAGGAAAGCAAAAATAATAATAAATTTTATTGAAGATATTGGAAAGTAAAAAAAAAAAAAGTATTTTAGGATTAAAATACAATATATTAAAGAATTCAGAATGATAATCCCAGAAAGGAGGTCACTTTTCCCTGCCCATAATGGAAGAGGTAGCTGAACAGATAAATCAGGAAATCTTCCTAATAGGTTAAAAAAAAAGAACAAAAACTGGAGTATAGGACTTGCCAAGTTTGTGAAGCTAAAAAAATTTATACTTTCAAAGTTTATTTAAAAGGTTAAGCCATAGAAATAAGAGTGGGGAGAAGATAGCCTTTACCCTAAAGAAAAGCTTCAAATTACATCAATTCATGGATTTAGATTAAGATGCCTTTGAATATTAGTGTCCCTAATCATCTGCTAGAAAAAAGCATAAAATCTCTGTAGGAAGACATCATTGCCCTAAACACCACTATATTTCTATAACTTTGTCACACAACTCCTATCTATCAGAAACAATACCCTGGCACATGAGCAGATAAAGCAATATAAATAAAATCAAACAAAGCTAACAATAAAAACAGAGGAAGAGTGGCTATAGAAAATAGACTCAAAAGGCACAAATGTTAAATTAGCTATGCTTAATATATTCAAAAGATCACAGTAATAATTGTAATTTTGATTCAAATTCTTAGAATTACTGAGGAAAAAAAATCTGATATTTAAAGCTCTCCTTAATAACTCAGTGGAGGAGTTTAAGAGCAGATTAACATAGCCAAAGAAAGAGCTAGTGTACTGGAACAGAACTCAGAAGAGTGAATATTTGAGAAATACTAAAGGAAAACTAGAGAAGAGGGTAAGAGACAAAGAGAATAAGGTGAGAACTTCTACCAGATGGATTAATGAGGTTCCAGAAAGAGGAAAAAAAAAAAAAAGAAGGAGAGGCAATTTTTGAAGTGATAAACCAAAAAAAAAAAAAAAAATCTGTTACCTTTGAGTCGATTCTGACTCATAGCGACCCTAGACAGAGTAGAACTGCCCCATAGGGTTTCCAAGGAGCTGCTTTGGATTTGAACTGCCAACTTTTTCGTTAGCAGCCAAGCTCTTTTTTTTTTTTTTCTTCTTTTTTGTTTTAATTATTTTGTTATTGTCATTGGGAATATACATAGCAAAACATACACCAATTCAACAGTTTCTACATGTACAATTCAGTGACATTGATTACATTCTTGGAGTTGTGCAACCATTCTCACCCTCATTTTCTGGGTTCTTCCTCCCCCATCAACATAAACTCACTGTTCCCTAAGATTCCTATCTAATCTTTTGAGTTGCTGTTGTTATTACAGATAGTTCTTTTTTTATTGTGCTATAGGTTTACAGAGCAAATTAGCTTCTCATTAAACAATTAACATACATATTGTTTTGTGACATTGATTGCCAACCCCATGACATGTGAACACTGTCCACTTCTCAATCTTGAGTTCTCTATTTCCAATCCTCTCTGTCAGACCAGTAAGTCTGCTCTTTTTTAGTGAGTTAGAATTTTGTCCTACATTTTTCTCCAGCTCTGTCCAGGACCCTCTACTGTGATCCCTATCAGAGCAATTGGTTGAGGCAGCTGAGCACCATCTAGTTGTGTTGGACTCAGTCTGGTGGAGGTCGTGGTACTTGTGGTCCATTAGTCCTTTGGACTAATCTTTCCCTTGTGTCTTTCGTTCTCTTCATTCTCTCTTGCTCCAGATGGGGTGGGACCAGAGAAGTGTCTTAGATAGCCGCTCACAAGTTTCTAAGACCCAAGAGGTTACTCCCCAAAGTAGAATGTAGAACATCTTTACAAATCATGTTATTCCAGTTGAGCTAGATGTCCCCTGAGACTATGGTCCCCAGCCCCTAGCCCAGTAATTCTGTCCCTCTGGGAGTTTGAATGTGTCTATGAAGCTCCCATGACCTTGCCTTGGTCAAGTTGTGCTGACTTTCCTAGCATTGTGTACTATCTGACCCTTCACCAAATTTACCACTTAACCTATTGTTTAGTGATTTTCCCTCCCCACTCTTCTCCGCCATAACCATCATAGTTTCTTTCTGTGTGTAAACCTTTCCGTGAGTTTTTCTAACAGTGATCTCATACAGTATTTGTCCTTTCGTGATTGAACTTCACTCAGCATAATGTCCTCCAGATTCATCCATGTTGTAAGATGTTTCACAGATTCATCATTGTTCTTTATTATTGCACAGTATTTCATGTTGTGTATGTACCATGGTTTGTTTATCCATTCTTCTGTTGATGGGCACTTAGGTTGTGTCCATCTTTTTCCTATTGTTAATAATGTCGCAATGAACATGGGTGCACATATGTCTGTTTGTATGATGGCTCTTATTTCTCTAGGATATATTCCTAGAAGTGGGATAGCTGGATCATATAGTATTTCTATTTCTAGCTTTTTAAAGAAGCCACAGTATCTTTTTCCTAAATGGTTGTACCATTTTGCATTCCCACCAGCAGTGCATAAGAGTTCTAATCTCCCTGCAACCTCTCCAATATGTGTTAATTTCTGTTTTTTTTTTTATTAGAGCCAGTAATGTTGGGGTGAGATGGTGTCTCATTGTAGTTTTCGTTTATGTTTCTCTAATGGCTAGCGATCGGAAATATTTTCTCATGTGTCTATTAGCCATGTGAATGTCTGCTTTAGAGAAGTATCTGTTCATATACTTTGTCCAGATTTTAATTGCTTTGTCTTTTTGTTGTAGAGGTGCTGGATTTTCCTACAGATTTTAGAGATTGCAACTTTGTTGGACTTGTCATAGCCAAAGTTTTTTCCCAATCTGTAGGTTCTCATTTTGCTGGGTTGGTGAAATCTTTTGATGAGCATAAGTGTTTAATTTTTAGAAGATTCCAGTTACTAGCTTATCTTCTGGTGTTTGTGTATTGTTGGTTATGGTTTGTATGCCATTTATGCCATGTATTAGGGACTCTTGTGTTGACCTTGTTTTTTCTTCTATGATCTTTGTAGTTTTTGATTTCATATTTAGGTCTTTGACTTATTTTGAATTAGTTTTTGTGTACGGTGTGAAGTATGGGTCCTGTTTCATTTTTTACAGATGGACATCTAGTTTTGCCAGCACCAATTGTTAGAAAGACTGTCTTTTCCCATTTAGTGGACTTTGGGCCTTTGTTGAAGATCAGTTGACCATAGGTGGGTGGATTCACATCTGCATACTTGATTCAATGCCATTGATTACTGTGTCTGTCATTGTACCAATACCAGGCTGTTTTGACTATTGTAGCTGTAGAGCAGTTTCTGAGGTCAAATAGTATGAGGCCTCCTGCTTTATTCTTCTTCTTCAATAGTGATTTACTTATCTGTGGCCTCTACCTTTCCATATAAATTTAATGATTAGTTTTTCCATCTTGTTATAGAATGCTGTTGGGCCGGCATTGCATTGTACTTGCAGATTGCTTTGGGTAGAACTGACATTTTCACAATGTTGAGTCTACCTATCCATGTGCATGGTATGTTTTTCCATTTATGTAGGCCTCTTTTGGTTTCTTGCAGTAGGATTTTGTAGTTTTCTTTGTATATGTCCTTTACGTCCTGGTTAGATTTATGCCTAAGTATTTTATTTTTTTAGGACTTATCTTAAATTGTATTGCTTTACTCATTTCCTTTTCCATGTTCTTTTTATTGGTGTATAGGAATCCAACAGTTTTTTGTATGTTTATCTTCTATCCCGCTATACTGCAGAATCTTTCTATTAGTTCCAGTAGTTTTCTTGTGTATCTCTGAGGATGTTTGTGTACAGTATAATATCATCCTCAAATAGGGATAGTTTTACTTCTTCCTTGTCTATTTGAATGTCCTGTATTTCCTTTTTTTATTGCTGTAGGTAGGTCTTCTAGCACAATGTTTAATAGCAGTAGTGATAAAGGGCATCCTTGTTTTGTTCCTGTTCTCAGGGGGAATGTTTTCAGCCACTCTCTGTTGAGAATGATATTGGCTGTTGGTTTTGTTTAGCTGCCCTTTATTATGTCGAGAAATTTCCTTTTTATACCTATTTTATTGAGAGTTTTTATCAGGTATGGGTGTTATACTTTATCAAATGACTTTTCTGAGTCTATTGAGATAAATTTTTTTTTTTTTTTTTATTGAGATGACCATGTGATTCTTTTGTTTTATTTATGTGGTGGATCACATCGACTGTTTCTCCAATGTTGAATCATTGTTGCATAAAAAAATTTTTTTTTCATAGCTGGTATGAATTCCACTTGGTCAAGGTTTTTTTTTGTTTTGTTTTTAATATGATGCTGAATTCTATGGGCTAAAATTTTGTGGAGAGTTTTTGCATCTATATTCATGAGAGATATTGGCTTGTAATTTTCCTTTTTTTGTGATGTCTTTGCCTGATTTTGGTATCAGGGTTATGCTGTCTTCATAGAATCAGTTAGGAAGTATCCCTTCCTTTTGTATGTTCTGAAATAGTTTTAGTAGTACTACTGTGAATTCTTCTTTGAATGTTTGGTAGAATTCTCCAGTGAAGCCATCTGAGCCAAGGCTGTTTTTTATTGGAAGTTTTTTTTATTACCTTTTCAATCTCTTTTCATTATGGGTCTGTCCAGATTTTAGACCTCAGTTTATGTTAGTTTAGGAAGATAGTGTGTTTCTAGAAATTTGTCCATTTCCTCTAGGTTTTCAAATTTGTTGGAGTATAGATTTCATAGTATTCTGTCATGAACCTTTTTATTTCAGTTAAGTCTGTTGTAATGTTTCAAATTTGTTGGAGTATAGATTTCATAGTATTCTGTCATGAACCTTTTTATTTCAGTTAAGTCTGTTGTAATGTCCCCCGTTTTATTTCTTATTTGGGTTATTTTTGTCTTCACCTGTTTTTCTTTTGTCAATTTGACCAATGGTTTGTTGATTTTGTTGATCCTTTGATAGAACCAACTTTTGGTTTTGTTCCTCCGTTCTATTTTCTATTTCATTCACTTCTCTCTGATTTTTATTATTTCCTTTCTTTTCATGGCTGTGGACTTCTCCTGCTCTTCTCTTTCCGTTTGTCCAAGTTGTATAGCTAGTGTTTTGATTTTGTCCGTTTCTTCACTTTTGATGTGTGCATCTATCCCTATTGACCTCTGAGCACTGCCTTTTCTGTGTCCCAAAGGTTTTGGTATGGGTTTCCATTCTCATTTGAGACTTTGAATTTTTTTTAATTCTCTCTTTGATATCTTGTATTACCTACTGGTTTTTAAGCTGGTTGTTATTTAGTTCCATATATTTGATTTTTTCCTTGCTCTTCTTTTTATTAATTTCTACTTTGGTTGCTTTGTGATCAGAGAAGGTGCTTTGTATTATCTCAGTGTTTTGGGTTTTGTTTAAGGTTGCTTTGTGCCCTAAGATGAGGTCTATTCAGGAGAACGTTCCATGTGCATTGGAAAATAACATGTACTTTGCTGCTGTTGGGTGGATTGCTCCGTATATGTCTATGAGGTTATGTTGGTTGATGGTGGCCTTTAAGTCTTCTGTATCTTTGTTGAGTTTCTTTCTAGATGTTTTGTCCTTTACCAAAACTGGTGTGTTCAAGACTCCTACTATTATTGTGAAGCTGTAAATTTCTTTTCAGTGTTGTTGGAGTTTGTTTTATTTTTTGGACCCATGTCATTGCTTGTGTAGATATTTATTATTGTTATGTCCTCATGGTGGATTGTCCCTTTAATCATTACCTAATGTCCTTCCTTATCTTTTATGATTTTTGTTTTAAAGTCTATGTTATCTGAGATTTTTGTTGCCTCTCCTGCTCCTTTTTTGTTTGTCATTTGCCTACTATATTATTTTCCATCCTTTCCTTTTTAATATATTTATGTCTTCATTTCTAAGGTGTGCCTCTTGTAGACAGCATGTTGATAATTTTGTTTTTTTAACCCATTCTGTCACTCTCTGTATCTTTACAAGTACATTTAAGGCATTTACATTCAGTATGATTATTGATAGGTATCAGTTTATTGCTGTCATTTTGTAGTGCTTTTTTTTTGTGTGTGCGTGGTGCAGATGTTTTCTTCATACCTCTTTCTCTCCTGTACTGAATTCCTTTTGTTTGTGGATTTTTTTCATGTCTCTCACTTTCATAGATTTTATGTTTATTGAGTGTCTATGTTATCTAGTGCTGCTAACAGAAATACCACAAATGTATGGCTTTAACAAACAGAAGTTTATTCTGTCACAGCCTGGTAGGCTAGAAGTCCAAATTCAGGGCGTCAGCTCCAGAGGAAGGCTTTCTGTCTTTCTGTTGGCTCTAGAGGGAAGTTCTTGTCATCAATCTTCCCTGGTCGTGGAGCTTCTCAGCACAGGGACCCTGGGTCCAAAGGACACTCTCTGCTCCCGGTGCTGCTTTCACGGTGGTATGAGGTTGCCGTCTCTCTCTCTCTTTTATATCTCAAAAAAGATTGGCTTAAGACACAAACTCATCCTATAGATTGAGTCCTGCCTCATTAACATAACTGCTACTAATAAAAAAAACCTCATTAACTGATACTAATCTCATCTCATTAACAACACATAGGCAAATCACATCAGATGACAAAGTGGTGGACAATCACACAATACTGGGAATCATGACATAGCCAAGTTGACATATTTTGGGAGGACACAATACAATCCATGACACTGAAACTTTATCTTTTTCTTCTTTATTTTAATGAGTAGGTTTATTAACTTTCTTTGTGGTTATCTTAAAATTTACACCATCTTCCTAAGTTTAAACCAGTCTTTTATTACATATCACCTTGACTTCCTTTCCATTTGAAAATCGTGTACCTACACTGTTTATTCTCACTTTTATTGTTCTGATGTTGTTGTCATTTGCAGATTGACTTCCCTTGTTCCCTGTTGTACATCTTTTAGTTTTCTTTTGTCCTTTAGTGCTCATTAGCTAGGTTGGCACCTGGCTGATACTCTCCTGTGTCCTAGATTCAGGTTGTTGTCTGATGTCGTTGGTTCTCTAACTGAAGGACTCCTTTTCATAATGCTTGTAAGTTTGGTTTGGTTTTGACATATTCCCTTAATTTCTGTTTATCTGGAAATTTCCTAATTTCACCATCATATTTGAGTGAGAATTTTGCAGGATGTATTATTCTTAGTTGACAAATTTTCTTTCAAGTTTTTATATGTCATCCCATTGCCTTCTTGCCTTCATGGTTTCTGCCTAGTAATCAGAGATTAGTCTTATAGTATCCCCTTTGTATGTGACTTTTCATTTTTCTCAACTACTCTCAGGATTCTTTTTTGGTTTTTTGTTTTGGCAAGTATAATTACAATATGGTTTGGTGACTTTCTTTTGAAGTCTATTCTATATGTGCTTCTTTTGAGCTTCTTGGATGGTCAGCTTTTCATTTTTCATTATATTAGGGAAGCTTTCTGTCAGCAAGCCTTCAGTGATTTTCTCTGTGTTTTCCATTTTCTCCCCCTGTTCTGGAATTCCTGTCACTCAGAAATTCTTGCTTCTGTTTGTATCCCACATGGTTCTCAGGTTTTCTTTATTCTTTTTTCAGATTTTTCTTCAAACAAAGTGGTACCCAAGGATTTGTCTTTGGTTTCACTGATCTTGTGTTCCCTTGTTTCAAATTTGCTCCCAAAACCTTCTATTGCACTGCCAATTTCTAAAATTATTTTGTCTTCTGGATTTCTAATTGCTGTTTTTGTATGATTTCTAATTGTTTATTTATTTTGACATTTTGCTCTTGTATTGTTTCCCCAAATTCTCCCTTTGCTTTGTGTTTTTCCTGATTTTTGTCTGTATTTTCCATGATTTTGTCTATTTTTTCCTTAGTCTTGTCTGCCTTTTCCTTCATCTCTTTCTTAATCTCTTGGAGAGTCCTGAATATTAGACTTTTGAATTCCCTATGAGGTAATTCCAGTGCCTTTACTTCTACCAGAGGTCATGTGGTGTTTTATTTTGGTTGCTTTTTGGACTCATCCCATCCTATTGTTTTTAATATGTTTTGATATTGTCTGTTGTTTCCAGGACAGTCAGGAATTATTTTCTTCATTTATTGATTGTAGATTTGCTTGTTTCATCCTGTTTTTTGTCTTGTTTGGTTATATCTGAGCAGGCAGGCTGGGTGTGTTTTGTTGCTTGTCTGTGGGCATACTTCTCACCACCTCGCCCAGGTGGGCAAGGCTGGTTGCTCAGCTATGATGCAGCTGGGAAGGTCCACTAGGGAGGGGAGAGAAGGAAGGATCATTTGCAACATGAACGTGGGCTGACAGGGAAGTGCTGATGTGGTTCAGAAGTCCAGGGGTTTGGACTGATGCCTCTCATGGGTACGGCACTTTGTGTGTGGTGTAGATAGGCAGGAGGCAAAGGAGAGAATGCAATGTGTGGAACTAAGCAGGTGACAGAAAGAAGAGAAATAAGAGACAGAGAAACAGAATCAAAACAAAGCAGAAAATGGAGAGGCAAAAGAAAAAGAAGTAAATACAATGGCAGTGTGGTGGAATTCAGCAGGTGGGGCAGGGCATACCCAGGGAGGCCATGTGCTGGTGACTTTCTAGTTGAGAGAGCCTAGCTCAGCCTGTTGAGAAGGTGCATGGGCAGTGCATGGACCTAGGTGGACTGGAGAAAGGAAAGGAAAGAAGGGAAACAGAGAGAGGAAACAAAACAACAACAACAAAAATAAATATGGTGCTGAAGGAGCCTACTGTTGGGGCAGGGTGGAAGCAGCGTGATGACAAGCTGATGTCTTTCTCACCGGCTGGTGTCGCATGGCCTGTCAGGAAAGAGTGGAGGCAGTGCAGGGCCTAGGTGGAAGGAAGAAGGAAAGGGGAGAAGAAGAAAAAGAAAAAATATGGTGCTGAGGGAGCCAGCCTGTGGAAGTAGTGCAGACCCAGAGAGGCCGTGTGCCAAAGGCTCTCTAACCAGGTGGTGCAGCAAGCCTGTCAATAAGGAGGGGGCAGCTCACAGGGCTAGGTGGGCAGGAGAAAGAAAAAGAAGGAATGAAGAGAGACAAAAGAAACAACTACTAAAAGGAAAAAAAGCAAAAACAAATAAAAATTGTGCTGAGGAAGCCAGTTGGTGATGATGATGCAGAACTGGGGAAGGGGCATGCCAGTGTAGCTCTAGCCTGGGGGTGCATCACAACTCTTTGAGAGAGGGTGGGGTGGCACACAAGGCTAGGTGTGTGGGAGAAAGGAAGAGGAGGTAGGGGGTGAGAGAGAAGAAACTGGAAAAAAAGAAAAGACCAAAGGAAACAAACTAAAACAACATTGTGATTAGGGAGCTGGCTGGTGGGGATAATGTAGGTCCAGGGAGGCTGTGTGCTGGTGGCTCCCTAGCAGAGTGGTGCAGTAAGGCCGTTCGAGAAGGAGCAGGGACACTGTACAAGACTAGATGGGTGGGAAACAGGAAAGGAGGAAGAGAGAGAGTAGAAACAAAAACAAAAAAATATGATGCTGAGCCAGCCAGTGGCAGCAGCATGGATCCAGGGCACTCTAGCCCAGCGGTGCAACACTACCTGTTAAGATGGGATGGGGGCAGCACATGGGTCTAGGTGGGTGGAAGATAGGGAAAGAAGGAACAGATAGAGAAAAATTTGAAAAAAAAAAAAAAACGGACTGAGAGACCCAGTCAGTGTGGGCAGCACAGAACTGGGGAGGCCATGTTGGCAGCTCTCTAGCTGAACAGTGTTATACGGCCCACCAAGAAGGGATGGGGACGGCACATGGGGCTATCTGAGTGAGAGAAAGCAAAGGAAGGTAGGGAGAGAGAGAGAAGCAGGAAAAAAAATGTTGCTAAGAGACCTGGCCAGTGGGGGTGGCACAAAACTGAGGAAGATGTGCCAGTGGCTCTCCGGCCCAGCAGTGTGGCATAGCTTGTCAATAAAGGATGGGGACAGCAAAGGGGCTGGCAGGGTGGAAGAAATAAAAGGAAGGAAAGGAGACAGAGAGAAAAAACAAAGAAAGGCAATAATAATAATAATAACAAAAATAATCGGCACTGAAGGAGCCAGCTGGTGGAGTCGGGGAGGACCTGGGCAGCAGTGAACTGGTGTCTCTCCATCCGAGTGACTGTAGCCCACTGGAAAATGGAGGAGGCCACGTAGAAGGAAGAAGGGTGAGGGGTGGGAAAGCGTGTATCCCTGCTTGCTGAGTGCTCTAACTCCTGTTGGGAGCCCTATGAAGTTGCCTTCCTGTACTCTTTGTCTGCACTCCTTGGTGGTTATAGTACAAGATGGCGAATCTGTGCCATGTTAGCTGGTAGGGAACCTCCACTCCACAGTTCTCCTCATTCATTCTCTGTTCTCTGTCAGTTTCTTATCCCATTCAGTGCTTGATCAAATTCTTTCCCTTCATTTGATGCTTAGGGTTCCAGGATTGACATTTATGCCTGTTTTACTTAGTTTTGGGGGTCTTTGCTGCAGAGGGACAGCATGGTGCTTCTGTCCATAGCACCATGTTGGCTCCCCTATCAGCATCTGTAGCTCTTAACGACTGTGCCACCAGGGCTCCAAGAATTTTTCAAAACAAAACAATAAAACAAACAATGACAATAAAAGCAAAGAACTAGGCACTTTATAGGAAATCTACATGAAATTTCTTTGTGAGAAGATAGTTAATCATGTAACAACTTTTATGCTTATGGAACAGAGCTATGGAAAGTTACTTCCCCACGTCCTTCCCTCATAAATAGGCAATTTCATCAATATTTTCAATTCCAGTGTCATAAAGTTTTCAAACAGTCCTCTTATGTGATAAGATCTATAAACTAAGAAGTAAAATCACCTCACTGTTTTTTATATCAGATACATGTATTTTCATTTTCTTTATCGTAAGTGCATATATGTATTCTGTTATTCTTATAATTAACTACATTTTAGCTCCATTAATACTCCCTAATGTATTGTATGTGTTTTATTTTGTTTGTTTCTCCTGCTCTCTATCTTCTTTCAAATTAAAGTGTAATTTGCCATTTTTAAAAAATGTTTGGGATGGAAACTTAGATCATCCATCAAGATGGATGAACTTTCAGCCTATTCCTCTGTTCTCATGTGTTTATTTAAGGCCATACAATTTCTTAGAATGTTAACTTGACCTGCGTTTACATATTTTGATACGTAATTTTATTATTTTCATTTCATTCAATTGTAAGTATTCTAATTCCCATTGTGATTTTACTTTCAACCTATTCATTATTTATAAGTATATGGCCTAAATGTTCATGCATATTTGGATTTCTAGTTATCTTTGAATATTATTAAAAACAGCCCATTTCATTTATATTTACAACTCTACTGGTATAATTTTTTTTAATTCTATGATGTCAGAAAATATGCTTTATTTAACTTAAATTATCTGAAATTAGTTGAGTCTTATTTTATGGCCTAGCATATAGTCAAATTTTTAATAAAAATTGCATGAACATTTGAAAATTATAAGTGTTGTGTCATTAAATACAGTGTTCTAGTTAGTTCAACTTGGTTGAGTTCATTAATCACATAATTTAAATATTCTATACCTTTATTTTATTTTTGCTTTGTATATAATTACTGAGCTATTTAAATCTCCAAAATTCCTATGGATGTTTTTTTATTCTCTTTGTAGTGCTGTGAATTTCTAATTTCCAATACTTTGACATTGTGCATACCAATTTGGAATTGTTCTATCTTCTTGATGAATATAACTTTTTGTCATTATGAAAAATATCTATACTGATTTATAGTAATATAGCTGAACCAGCTTTTAAAAATATTTTATCACATTTTTGGTAAAAATATACATAGCAAAACACACTTCCATTTAAAAAATTTCTATAGATAATATTCAGCGACATTGTTACATTCTTCACATTTTGTTATCATTGTCATTATTTCCATTCTAGTTGTTTCACTCTCATTAACTTAATACCACTGCCTCACAAACTCCTAATGACAATCCTACTGAAATATAGACACAGATGAATTCTAAATAATGTGACTTCACAATAAAATACCTTATATTATGTTTTAGAGGTCATCAAGTAATAGCAAGCAGAAACAATAACTGCTGAATAGACTCATAAAAACTAAAGAATTTGAAAGAATTCACACAAACTATACTGAAGAATGTTTAATAGTTTGATGAAATAAACTTTTCCCAGGATATTTAAGTACATATATAAGACTATTGAACAGCAGGAATTTTTTAAAAAATGGGACCAATTGAAATTAAAGTAAAAATTGAGGTAAAAAATTAAATATATAAGCTACATAGATGATTGACATATTTGTTAATAAATAAAATTAGAAACCATGAGTACATAATGATATTAAGTAATTAATGAGTAAGTTGAAAGTGTTATGAAGATTGCTTTATCCAGAGTATTCAAAGTACCTTCCCACAAAATGCTTATTGATTACAAATATAAAATATTACTTTTATGGTGGAGAAGTCTGTCAATCACCACGTTATGCAAGAGATAGGACTCAATGAAAAAATACAATCACTTCCGTGATTCTGGTGCCAAAAAGTAAATTAATGGAATTTTTTTTTTAATGAGGTAAAACCTCAGAAAAACACAAATCAGGGACATTATACAGGCTTACCAAAAAGTAATCTCCAACATGCAAGGAAGTTAAGGAAAGACTGAAAATCCATTCTGTATTAAATGAAATTAAAGTCATGCTAATCAAATGAAAACATAACTCTGAGCTATTTATACCTCTATAAACTTGTAAAAATTGAACAGGATTGGGATATTGGATGTTATTAATATATCAATGTTAGTGTGTTACTGTTCTAATATTTATTAGAAATGGATTCATGTTATCATATAGTAGATATTTTCTTTTCGTAAGGAATGCACACTGCAGTGTTGAGCAGGAGATAGGGCATCAAATGATTCAGGAAAAAAACAAAAAATTTCTTGCTCTGTATTTGTAAGTTTTCAGTTTAAGATGGTTTCAGAATAGAAATAAGAATTAATAGGAGCCATTTAAATCCTCCTTCTCAAGCCTTAGGGTGGGCCACAATCAAGTTAGTGGAATCTTAATACATTGCCTAATGAAGGCAAGAGAAATCTGTTTGAGATAAGGTCTCTGACCAGTAGAACGACTCATATAGCCCCAAAACCCAAAAAACGAAACTGGTTGCTGTTGAGTAGATTCCGACTCACAGTGACCCTATAGGGCAGAGTACAACTGCCCCGTAGTGTTTCCAAGGAGCGGCTGGTGGATTTGAACCACCGACCTTTTGGCTAGCAGCCAAGCTCTTAACCACTGTGCCACCAGGGCTCCCATATAGCTCTGGGGGAGTGGAATATCAAAATCTTGTTGGCATCCCATATAGAGTTTCAATCGTTTCTAGTTATCTTTTGGGAGAGTGTTCCCTCAGCTTTGTATTTAAATCAATATACAGCTTTGTGGCTTTTTTTTTCTTGATGTAAGTGGTAGGTCCTGAACACCAGTTTCCACAGGAGATTTCTTTTTCTGTCTTCCCTTTATTTCAATTAATTCCCCTGAGTCTTTTATGAGCAAATTGATAAAAGTGTGGCTTTTGTTAGTGTACAATTGTAAACAGACTCATTCTTTGCTACGAAGAGTGGGTTGTTTAACCTGAGACCTTTCCTAAAATGCCCTTCTCGTAGAGCATCATTTTCATTTAAGTTTAAATATTTAAGGAAAAAAATCAGAAAACCTCTATTTGGTAACCAGAAAGGGCATTCTAGTTGAATTTTCTACAATATCTAGGTTCTGTGATTTTTGTAGTGTATGTAATATTGGGAGATATTAACAGATACATATACTTTCCAAATCTCCCCTCTGCTTTGAATCCTTCCCACGTAAAGCATTGGAATTAAATTTCTTATGCAAATAATGGAATGTTTTCTAATATTATAAATGCAATAATATTCAACATCTATTATTTGACTTTTGTTTATAGCATATGTCCTTACAGGAGAAGGGAAATCAATAAATCCTGCATACGGCAAGTCACCTAGATCATAGGTGAAGGTAGTTCTACAAGTACAATAGTTATAACCACTGGCATCTGGATCATCATACATGCTCTGTGTAGATGCAGTATTCAAAGCTGCCTGATTATATAGGAACTGATATAAACTGTAGCATTATAGGCTTTTTACTATATGTAACTATGATCGTTCAGCAGATTTTGAAGAGTAAAAATAGCTTCTGTTTTGCAGGTTTTTAAGAAAGCAGCATATAGACTTGTCACCTAGACATGTGATGTTACAAAAATTGTTTGACTGACTCAGAGAGTTTCCTTTCCCACTGAGTTAGAGCAAAACTGAGATTAAAGAAATGGCAGTGCAGATATACATATTTGATAAATAAACACTCATGATCACTCAGCTTCTCATCCTTTCAGTAGTCAAGGAGTAGAAGAAAAATTGCTACTATTCTTGTGTTCTGGTTTTGAGATTTACATAAATCAATACTTAGGAATTTTTCATCAATATCTCTCTTGCTGTCACTCTCTCTCTTTTCCGGAGCAAAATGAAGATAGAAGGGACTACTACCTATAAAATATTGGGAAAAAAGCCACTTGGAAATAGGAGCACTGTACTTTTTTTTTTCAATAGTTATCATTTAAAACACAAAACAAAATTCTTATAAGAAAATAGCTGTGTTTATTGCATTGAGTAGAGAGTGAGAAAAATGAAATTCAGGGAAAACTAATAAAATTCTTATATGCAGGAATAGATTAAATTATTTTTATTCACATGGAAATTATTTTTATTCATGTGGAAAGCATACATTAATAACCCATGGAATGATTTTAAAATGAATAAGGAAAGTGTTTTGCAAATGCATTTATTTAAATGCCATATGAAACCTGTAAATTAACTTTGACATTAAACATAGATGAATGCTTGGATAGCACCTCAATATCTTCCTTCAAATAAAGAGAAAACTCTCTTTTCTGTCCTAGACATCTATAAAAGGCCATCATCTACTGAACATAATGTATCCAGTCAGCAATTTAGGCCTATTCGTCTGTAGAGAAAAGTCTTATTTATTGATTTAAGAACAATGACATTGAGTGCCAAAAACAATATAGTTAGCATCATAAGTGACTATTGACTACCACTTCTATACTAGTCTTTGAATAACAAAATGATTTTATTAAATTACTTCTAGTTATTAAAACACCTAGTTATTAAAATCATCCTCATATTTATACTAAAAAGACAAAATTATTTATCATGGTCGGCTCAAACAGAGAAAAAAATATTATTTAAGAATTTACAAATTACCTGAATCCAAGGCAAAGATCAAGTCAGAAAATAATTGATTTTGATTTGTTTTATTTTTCCTGTAGCTATGGTTTTTCTCCCAAGTTGTTTAGAATTTTGAAATTACTAACTGTATCTTGAAGATATTTCAAAATGATAAGTTTAAATGATTATGAGAAGACTAATGATTTGGAACTAGAAAAATGGTAATTGAAGAAAATAAGTCAAAGGAACAATGGAGCAGTACTGCATTGGAACTAAAGAATTAATGGCATATATTGGAGAAATTCAATTGTAGTTAAGGAAATATTTCTATACGTTTCATCAATTTTTAAAAAATTCATAAAATAAAAATTGTTGAACATACATTGTAAATTGACACTGAAAAAGCTGCCTAGATGTTACAAGGCTTTTTTTTTTTTTTTTTGCAGTAATTTATTAAACACACACAGAAGATACATAGAGAATGCTTTGGTTGACCTACACTATAATTTTAGGTATCATCTGCCTTGTTAAACTGCAGCAAATATTTACACTTGTTTACATTTCTGGATATCAGATTTTTTTCCTGAAGTAGCTTTAAAAAAATTGTTTTTCTGCTTTTGGAGTTGTTTCCTAATGTCAGTTTAATAGGTCTCAAAACTGAAATGAAGAACCAGTCAAGGGAGATAGAATTCGTTCTCTTGGGACTCACAGATGACCCACAGTTACAAATTGTGATTTTTATATTTCTCTTTCTCAACTACATTTTGAGTGTGATGGGGAGCTTATCTATCATCCTCCTCACCCTACTGCATCCTCACCTCAAGATTCCAATGTATTTCTTCCTACAAAATTTCTCCTTCTTAGAAATCTTATTGACAACAACTCTAGATTGTTGTCTAGATTCTTGACAACCATTGTGACTAAAAACAAAATCATTTCCTACAATGGTTACGCATCTCAATTATTCTTTTACTTTTGTCAGGAGTTACAGAGTTGTACCTTCTGGCTGCCATGTCCCATGACCACTATACAGCCATCTGCAAACCCCTGCATTACTCAGTCATTATGAGAAGCAAAGTGTGCTACCAACTTCTACTCAGTTCACGGACAGCTGGCTTTCTGATTACCTTTCCACCGTTGGTCTTGGGACTAAAGCTGGAATTCTGTGCTTCCAAAGTAATTGATCATTTCATGTGTGACACTTCTCCTATCCTGCAGATTTCTTGCACAGACACTCACTTCCTACAAATGATTTCATTTGTTTCAGCAGTTATAACACTAGTGGTCACACTACTCTTAGTAATTTTTTCCTATACATATATAATCAAGACCATTCTAAAAATTCCCTCTGCTCGGAAAAGAACAAAAGCTTTTTCCACTTGTTCTTCCCACATGACTGCAGTTTCCCTTACTTATGGTAGCTGTGTCTCCATTTACATGAAGCCATCAGCAAAAGAAAGGGTGACTTTATCCAAAGATGTAGCTGTTATCTATACCTCAGTAGCCCCTTTACTCAATCCCTTCATTTACAGTCTTAGGAACAAGCAAGTGAAACGAGCTTTCAAGGATACACTCAAAAAAGTTTTCATTTTTTTCAAAAAATAAGGAAAAAAACTAAAATCTTGACAGAAACAGTGAATATATTTTTTGTTCCTTTTTTCATGTTTACTTAATTTATCCTTTCAGTAAGTTAAATTTCTTACAGCATTTAAACAAGTCTTTCAGCACAATACATTTCCCTACTTTTTCTTTAAAATTCTCGCAGTGTTAATATTAAGAGTTCCACCTTCAAATTTTCACAAATTTTAACTTTCTTTTAATCCCAAAGATATGCAACTTCAGGGTCTTGAAAACAAAATTAGTTATATATTAATTTTTCCTGCACAAATTTGCCTGGATAAGTGTAGTTTACATGCATTTATTATAGGTATACCTTGTCTTATATACTGCGCTAGTTATAATTTTTGTCTTCTTTAGAATGATACAGCTTGCTATGGAGAGACAAAGAAACAAACAGTTCTCAAACAGTATGATTTCTCTTATGGTAAAGCTCTACACAAAATTGTGTTCTTATAGTAATGAAGGTTTAATTATTTCAGTGTATCAGAAATGCAGCTCGAAAAAGGGTAATTCTTATGACAGTTGTGATATATAGGAAAAAAAGAGTAAAATGGTGTTATAGGCATGTGTATAACAATATGCACAATGTTTGAGGCACTACTTCCTAGTTCAAGTGTCACTAGCTTGATAAGGGGAATGTAGGCTTTTAAGCCAGTCAGCCAGATATAAACCCAGGATAACATGTGAGCCCGGTCAAATTTTAAAACTCTGTTGCTAAGTTTCTCCATTTATGAAATAGATACAATAATAGTCCTTACTTGTTGTTTATTTTGAGAATGCAATGAGGCAGTATGTATAAAGCATTTTTAAATCAGAACCTGGCCCACAGTGAGTTATCAACAAGGGTTAGCTCCCCTTGGAGGGAAAGCTTGCCTCACTCATGGTAGTATGTAACAAGGGAAGAAAAAGAGGCAGCTTCAAATCATAAAAAGCTTTTATGACCTAAAATGTATTACGACTTAATCTGATTGGTCTATAGACCTGAAAATGTAGTGTGAATACATTACTGAGATAAAAATTTCATGTGTCTGTACCTAAAATAACTTTTTAAATCACATGGGATAGTCTAGAAACATGGGCTGTAGATGATTCTGAGGCTGATTTTTCACAATGTGATCAGATTTTTATTTTATAAAGATTGATCTGTTAAATGTGCTGAGAATGTTTTTTTAGATGTTTGGAGTTAGGAAGACAGGGGAGAGGATCAACACTTTAAGCTAAATGAGATATTTTAAAGGTTAAAAACACAATAGTGACAGTGGCTTGCAAGCTCAGGGAGCAGACTCCACAGATGTTTAGGGGAATGAACTGAGGTTAAACTGTTGAACATTTTCATGTCCAGGATAAGTGAAAGAAAGCCATTTAAAAAAAAAAGAAAAAGAAAAGACTCTTCTTGGGCTCTCCCTTCTGTCCACTCTGTGCACAAGCACCGAAATGTCTAATGTCTTTTTTAAAAAAGAAGTTTTCTTAATATCTGTCAGATCAAAAAAAATCACCTATAAAACATATGGGGTTCTATATTGGATATAATTTTTCATCAGAGACATATAAGTGACGAATTTACTGGGGTGATAGATGGCTGTTACAGATTAAATTGCACCCCCCTACCCAAAATGTGTGTCCACTTGGCTAGGCCATGATTGCCAGTAGGGTATGATTGTCCACCATTTTGTCATCTGATGTGATTTTCATATGTGCAGTAAATCCTGCCACTATGAAGTTAATGAGGTGGGATTAGAAGCAGTTACATAAATGAGGTAGGCTCAATCTACAGGATTAGATAGTATGTTGAGTGAATCTCTTTGGAAATATAAAAAAGGGAAGCAAGCAGAGAGACAGGGGGACCTCATACCACCAAGAAAAACTACCAAGAACACAGCACATCTTTGGACCTGGGGTCCCTAAACTGAGAAGCTCCTCAACCAGGGGAAAATTGATGACAAAGACCTTCCTGCAGAGCCAACAGCGAACGAAAGCCTCCCCTGAAGCTGGCATCCTGAATTAGGACTTCTAGACACCTAGACTGTGAGAGAATATATTTCTCTTTGTTAAAGCCATCCACATGTGGTATTTCTGTTATAGCAGTGCTAGATAACTAAGACGATGGCATATCTATAATTTATGTGGCCTTGAATAGAAGTCATGTAGTTTTTATTTGTGTTCAAATTTGTTTTACAATCTTTCAAAGCAACAATTTTTAGTCATCTACTTTTCCTTGGCAGAAAGAAGAGTGTTAGTTCATGTGATTATATTCATGGGCTTGAGAACTTTCACTCACACAGTTTGTTTTTTCAATACACTTTTTAAAAATTACTCGAGCTTTATCAGATAAATGATGCTCAAATATTTTTTCCATTCTATCGATTATGTTTTCATTTTCTTGGTAGTGTCATTTAATGCACAAAACTTTTCATGAAATGGGGAAAAGAATACTTGCTTTTAATGTACAAATATGTAATTCGTATGATAATTTTTTACAAAGAATGAGCAGGATCAAGATACACTGAACATTATTGAAATTAAGACATTATTCATCTGAATGAGTTGGTTTTACATTAAGATGCTAACTGTAATCCACAACAAATCATTAAGAAAATAGCTTGAAACATATGCTGTAAAAGAGATAATAAATAAATTTAAAGGTACACTAGGATGTACCAATTTAACACAAAAGAAGCCAGCAATCCAGGAATAGACTAATAAAAAAGACATAAGCATATTTAAAAAAAGGAAGACATAAGTCCTACTTTATCAGTAATTAAATTTAAATAGTGAAACAACCCAATTGAAAGGCAGAGATTGGAAACATAGTCTAAAAAGAGAACATAACCCAAATATATGTCTGTCTATTATAGGCACTCTTTAGATTAAAAGACACAAATAGATTGAAAATAGGATTTAAAAGATAGGCCATGTATTTCGGATTGAAAGTGTCTCCGAAATATATATGTTGAAGTGCTAAAAATTGTACCTGGAAGTTGTGACCTTGTTTGGGAAAATAGCGCTATTCTTGGAAGACAAAAGAAAAACCTTTGCCATCCTGTTGATTATAACTCATAGCGACCATATAGGACAGAGTAGAACCACCCCATAGGGTTTCCAAAGAGCAGCTGATGATATTGTCACTTAAGCCATACCAGGGTAGGATAAGTCCTATTCCATTCTGAGTGGTATCTTAAAAGGAGATAACAGACAGGGAGATGGAAAGAAACACACAGAGTAAGACAGATGCCAGGTGATGGTGGAGGCAGACACATCTATAAGCATCCATAAGCATGCCAAGAATTGCAAAGGGCTACAAGAAGCTACAAGGCACCCTGACAGTGCAGTAGCTAATAGCTCAGCTTCTAACCGAATTGTCAGCAGTTGGAATCCACCAGCCACTCTTTGAAAACCCCATGAGAAAGTTCCGCTCTATCCCATAGGGTTGCTATGAGTTGGAATTGACTCAACGGCAACAGGGTTTTTTTTTTTTTCCTGCAAGAAGCTGAGACAGGTAGGACCTTTCCGTAGAACAAACAGAGAGAGAGCTCATAGACCCATTAATGAATTTGGGCCTCTAGTCTTCAGAACTGAGACAATAAATTCTGTTCTTCAAAGCCATTTACTTTGTAGTATTTTGTTATGGCAGCACTAGGAATCTAACATACCATGTGAGCAGTAGCCAAAAAAAAAAAAAAAAGAGCTGGGTTGCCTATATTAATATTTGACGTATTAGACTTTAAGACAAAAAAGTTACAGGATACAAATAATATTTTATAATTATAAATTGTCAATCTATTTGGCAGAATAAACAATTATAAACATATATTCCCCTAACATCTCACAATAATAGTTAGAGACTTCAATACCTCATTTTCAATAATGGATATAAAACTAGGCAGTATACCTGGGACATTCTCCAGAGTGACCATATGCCAGACTATAAACCAAAACAAAAAAAAACCTAAATAAATACAAAATAATTGAAATAATACAAAATATGTTCTTTGACCAAAATACAATTAAATTAGAAATCAACAATAGAAGAAAATATAAGAAAATCACAAATATATGTAAATTAAACAGTACACTCCTAAATAACAAATGAGCCAAAGAATAAATCACAAGGAGAGTTTAAAAATAATATTTTTAGATAAAAGGAAGTGACAAACAGCATGCTAAAACATATGGATTGCAACTTTAGAATCGTTTATAGAGAAATTAATAGCTCCAAGTGCCTATGTTAAAAAGGAAGACAGATCTCAAATCAATAAACAAATGTTTTACCATTGGAAACAAGAAAAAGAAGAGTAAAATGGCACAAAACAAAAAAAAGAGAGTACATATTATATGATTTTATTCACATGAAATTCTAGTAAATGAAAACTAATTGCAGATCCATTGTTGCCTGTATAAATATACATGTAGGTGTTAATATTGATGTAGATATATGTATAAATATTTGACTTAATAACTATATATATACATTTTTTGTGAAACCAAAACGTTCACTAATGAGAGGACAGTACAAGAGTTTCAAATCTTTGATTAAAATATATTTATTGAGTATAAATTATGTCACCTTTACCAGGCACTAGAGATATAAATATAAAACAACCAAGTTCTGTTTCTTCCAGGTTAGGTAGTAATTTAATAGAAACAGGTTTATGTACAAATAATTTCAGTAGAGTAAGCTAAGAGGACAAAGTTTTGGGAGAGCAAAGAGGAGATAGCACCTAATTTTGGCTTTACACAAAGAAGATTTCAAGGATTTTATTAAATTTAGACCAAACCTTAGGGAAAAGTATGGGTGTATATGTGTGTGTATTTGCATGTATGTGAGCACGTCTGAAAATACCTAGTGTTTATAGGAATAAATGAAAGATTTGATGGTGTTAGTGCAAATGTTGCACAGGGCCTCGGTTCTGGGTTGCACAGGTTTGGTTTAAGAACAACAAAAAGGAGAAGTAACTGATCTAGCAGCACTTGTCCAAAATAATTTTCTACAATAATGGAAATGTTCTATAATCTGTGCTGCCTGATACATTAGCCACTAGACACATGTGGCTACTGATCATTTTAGATACGGCTAGTATGACTAAGGAACTGAACTGCTATATTATTTCATTCATATTTAAATTTAAATAACCGCAAAAGTAACTTACTCCTGAGCAAGGCTGATACTTGGTTATTAGTTCAAATTCAAATAATATTACTGCTTTAAAGAGGAAGCACAGGACATTCTGGAAACATGTAAGAGTTTGAGAGAATCCGAGAAGACTTCTCCAAGAGAGTACAATTAAAGTACAAATGAATTGAGGTACCAGAGAAACCACCTCTAGCAGACAGAAGAACACAAGTGAATGTCCTGAAGCAGAAGAGAAAGTGTCAGATTGTTAAAGAAACAAACAACAAATAACGAGTATATCAAAATGACAAAAGTGAGAGACATGCTCATCGATAGGTGGACTCAACATTGTGAATTCTACCCAAAGCAATCCACAAATACAAAGCAATTCTCATCCAAATACCAACAGCATTCTTTAAAGAGATGGAAAAACTAATCATTAACTTTATACAGAAATGAAAGAGGCCCCACATAAGTAAAGTACTATTGAAGAAGAAGAATTCACTAGGAAGACTCACACTACCTGGCCTCAGAATCTACTGTACGGCTACGGTAGTCAAAACAGCCTGGTACTGGTACAATGACAGCTACATTGACCGGTGGAACAGAATTGAGAACCCAGGTGTAAATCCATCCACCTACAATCACCTGATCTTGGAAAAGGGCCCAAAGTCCATCAAATGTGGAAAAGACAGTCTTTTTAACAAATTCTGCAGGCAAAACTGGATGTCCCTCTGCAAAAAAATGAAACAGGGCCCATACCTCACACCATACACAAAAACTAATTAAAACTGGATCAAACACCTAAATATAAAATCAAAAACCACAAAGGTCATAGGAGAAAAAAATAGGATCAATGCTAGAGGCCCTAATACATGTCATTAACAGGATACAAACCATAACTAACAAGACACAAACTCTAGAATATAAGTTAGATTACTGGAATCTTCTAAAAATTAACCACTCCTGCTCATCAAAAGACTTCACCAAAAGATTAAAAAAAGAACTTAGATTTGGAAAAATCTCTGACTATGACAAATTCAACAGAAGTCTAATCTCTAAAATCTCCAGGAAAATCCAATACCTCTACAACAAAAAACAAATAATCCAATTAAAAAATGGGCAAAGGAAATTAACAGACACTTCACCAAAGAAGGCGCTCAAGTGACTAACAGACACATGAGGAAATGACCATGATCACCAGCCAATAGAGAATTGGAAATTGATACTACAATGAGATACCATCTCACCCCAACATTACTGGCATAAATAAAAAAAAACACAAAAAACAAAAAATAACGCATGTTGAAGAATTTGTGGGGAGACTGGAACTCTTATGCACTACTGGTGGGAATGCAAAATGGTACGACCATTTTGGAAAACGATATGGCACTTCTTTAGAAAGCTAGAAAGAGAACACCGTAAGATCCAGCAATCCCACTCCTAGGAATATATCTTAGGGAAATAAGAGCTGTCATATGAATAGACAAATGCATACCCATGTTCATTGCAGCATTTTTCACAACAGCAAAATTTTGCTCATAAAAGACTCGAGGGAATTAAATGAAATAAAAGGAAAAAAGAAAAAGAAATCTCCTGTGGAGGCTGGTGTTCCTGTCTACCAATTACGTACAAAAAAAAAAAAAAAGAGAGAGAATTGTCAATTCCTTTTTTAAGTACAAAACTGAGGGGACATTCTCCCAAAAGATAACCAGAAATGATTTAAACTCTATATAAGATGTCAACAGTATTCTGCTATTCCACTCCCAAGGGGTCATAAATTGTTTAGAAATTTATCTATGTCTATATCTGAATTGTAATAAGAGAATTGTCCTTCACAGTTGTTCAGTAACTGGATGCTCATCACTCGGACCCTATGTTAAATACATTTTGAGATGGTGATATTTAAGTTACGTGGTGGTATGCAATCTACTCTCAACTCCCATGGAGCTGTTGAGTAATTTTACTGGTCAGATGTTTAACTCCAAAAGGAACTTTTGTCTCCATTAGGCAATATATTAAGATTCTGTTACCTTGGTTGTTTCCCATCCCAATACTTGCGAAAAAAATATGTTGTCGTTGTTAGTTGCCATCGTCACTATGAGTCAGAATTGACTCAATGGCAATGGTTGTTTTTTTTAATAGTGACACCATGTACCAGAGGGGGAGAAGCTGCCCCATCCTGTGCCATCCTCACAATCATTGCCATGTTTGAGCTCATTGTTGTAGTCACTGTGTCAATCCATGTCTTTGAGGGTCTTCCTCTTTTTCACTGACCCTTTACTTTATCAAGCATAATGTCCTTCACCAGGGACTGATCCCTCCTGATAACATATCCAAAGCACGTGAAAGAAAGTCTTGGCACCCTTGCTTCAAAAAAGTATTCTGGCTGTACTTCTTCCAAGATAGATTTGTTCATTCTTCTGGCAGTCACTGGCATATTCAATATTCTTCACCAACACCTAATTCATTGTCCAGCTTTCACATTCATATGAGGTCATCGAAAATACCATAGCTTCGGTCAGGCACACCTTGGTCTTCAAAGTGACATCTTTGCTTCTTAACACTTTAAGGAGGTCTTTTGTAGCAGATTTGCCCAGAGCAATACTGTTAAACATGTAATATGAGATATTTCATTCTGAGATCAAATTGTTTAGAAATTTATCTATGTCTATATCTGAATTGTAATAAGAGAATTGTCCTTCACAGTTGCTCAGTAGCTGGCTGCTCATCACTCGGACTCTATGTTAACTCAATTTTGAGATGGTGATATTTAAGTTACACGGTGGTGTGCAATTTACTTCCAAATATATGTAAGTGTGGGGATGAGAATAGAAATTTTAAGAAAAGCTTTTTTATTTCCCTTCCACAGACATCTATGGTCAAGGGAAGTCATGGTCCTCATTTATCTTCGATGTAGCTTTTTCTTACTGGGTTGTTTAAGAAAATAATTTTCCTGGTCCCAGCTTGATATCTCTGCATGTGCAATAACTAACCACTGTGCATGGGACTTAATTTGGCTTCCTTTCCCCATTGTATGAGTCCTAGTAAAGTCCAATACCTATATCAACACCTTTTTCATGTCTGTAACCTGTATTGACCTTTTTCAGGACTCATTCACAATATCTTTCTAGATAGTGCAGATTTCTCTTACTTTTCCAGTAGCTCAATCATTCATCTTACACCATATATATATACATATAAAACCAGATCAAACCAGTTGCCCCGAGTCAATTCCAACTCATAGTGACCTTATAGAACAGAGTTGAATTGCCCCATAGGGTTTCTAAGGCTCTAAATCTTTATGGAAGCTGGCTGCCACACCTTTCTCCTGTGGAATAGGCTGGTGAGTTCAAATTGCTTACCTTTTGATTAGCATCAGAGCACTTAACCACTGTGCCACCAGAACTCATACACAGGTGTATATATATATATAAACCCACCAGAGCTCATATATACATATATACACACACACACACACATATATACCCACACAAATATACAAAAATACAAGTCTATTTTTAATTTCTTTCAGCAATTTGAGGCTTTTTGTGCCAGAGATATATTTTTCAATATACCTGTTGTCTCAGCTAGCTAGTGCTGCTGTAACAGAAGTACCACAAGTGGATGGATGGCTTTAACATAGAGAAATTTTTTCTCTCACAGCATAACAGGCTAGAAGTCCGAATTCAGGGCGCTAGCTCCAGGAGAAGGCCTTCTCCCTCTGTTGGCTCTGGGAGAAAGTCCTTGTCATCAATATTCCCCAGTCAAGAGATCCTAAGCACAGGGACCCCCAATCAAAAGGATACTCTATTCTCCTGGCTCTTGTTTCTTGGTGGTATGATGTCCCCCTGTCTCTCTGCTTGCTTCTCGCTTTTATATCTTAAAAGAGATTGACTTAAAACACAACCCAGTCTTGTAGATTGAGTCCTCCCTCATTAACATAACTGCCACTAATCCTACCTCACTAACATCATAGAGGTAGGGTTTACAGTGTGTAGGAAAATCACATCACTTGACAAAATGGTGGACCACCACACAATACTGGGAATCATGGTCTAGCCAAGTTGACACACATTTTTGGTGGACACAATTCAACCCATAACATCTGCCTTATTTTAAGAATTGAAAGACCCTCTCCTTCCTTAAGTTTTTAAGTCTGGATATGTTATTAAAAATATTATTAACTAGATGGTGCCCGGCCACAACCGATGACTGCCCTGACAGGGAGCACAACAGAGAACCCCTGAGGGAGCAGGAGAACAGTGGGATGCAGACCCCAAATTCTCATAAAAAGACCAGGCTTAATGGTCTGACTGAGACTAGGAGAATCCCAGCAGTTGGGGTCCCCAGACCTTCTGTTGGCCCAGGACAGGAACCAACTCCTCAGACATGGATTGGACTGGCAATGGGTTGGAGAGAGATGCTGATGAGGAGTGAGCTACTTGTATCAGGTGGACACTTGAGACTGTGTTGGCATCTCCTGTCTAGAGGGGAGATGGGAGGGTAGAGAGGGCTAGAAACTGGCAAAACGGTCACGAAAGGAGAGACCGGAAGGAGGGAGCGGGCTGGTAAGTGGGAGTATGTAGTAAGGTGTATATAAGTTTATATGTGAGAGATTGACTTGATTTGTAAACTTTCACTTAAAGCACAATAAAAATTATTTAAAAATATATATATTATTGATACCGTAAACAACAGGGTTAAACGGTTCCCCTTCCTCCCATCACACCTGAGCCACATCACACTCTTTTGATAAGAAATTCTGTGTAGCAGCTCAAGGCCATCTTACTGCTTCTCTGTTCAAGTTTGCTTTGCTACCCACCAACCTTCCCCTCACTCCATTTGGACATGAGCAATAAGCCACAAAGCTGTCCTTGGATAAACTTCATGTTTCATAAAAAAAAAAATTTATACCCCCCTGAAAACCACATGCCCCCAGTCATCATATTGCACCCCCTACTGCACCCCTGTATGTGTTAATTTCCTGAAATTGTCTGCCAGTTCTTAGAAACTTCATGAATTATGCATAAGTTCCCTATCACAAGCCCTGCAACTGCACTAGAATCCCCAACCTCAGGGAGCTTGATTTGAGACTTAATCTCTGAGCTCCTTGCTTGACCAGCTTGCAATAAAGTCTGTTTTCTCTTTTTCAAAGGCCTGGTGTCTCTCAATTGACTCAAGGGGTCACACCGGGCAGGACCCACCCTCATCAGGTTACAATACTATAATGATGCATAGATTACCACATCTTTTATTGGTCAGTTAATTCATTTTCTGTGTCTGTTATAACAAATTGCTACAAACTGAGTGACTTAAAACAACAGAAATTTATTCTTCCACAGCTCAGGAGGCCAGAAATCCAAAGTCAGAGCCAAAATACCTGAGCCTTAATCAAGCTGTCACGGCAGAACCACACCACACACTCTTCAGAGGCTCCAGGGGAGAATCTGTTCATTGCCTCTTCCAGCTTCTGGTGGCTGTCTCTATTCCATGGCTGTGGCTGCATCATCCAATCTCTGCCTCTGTGGTCACATTGTCATCTCTGCTTGTGCCTTTATGAAGTCTCTCTCTGCTTCTCCCTATATTCTTCTATATTTTATATCCTTCTATATTCTTCTGTACTCTATATCCTTCTGTATTCTTCTATATTCTCTATTCTTCTACATTCTATATCCTATAGTCCATATTCTTCAATATTCTATATTTTGTACTCTATATTCTATATTCTGTATTCTCTATTCCATATTCTACATTATACATACTATATTCTATTTTCTATGTTCTTCTGTATTCTATATTCTTCTATATTCTATACTGTTCTATATTCTATGTTCTATATTCCTCTATATTCTATATACTTCTATATTCTACATTCTATGTTCAATTCTATATATTATATTCTATTTCCTATCTTCCATATTCTATATTCTACATTCAATATTTTTCTATATTCATCTTTATTCTATACTCTATATTTCATATTCTACATTCTGCATTCTTCTATATTCTATAATTGATATTCTCTAGTCTTTATTATATATTTTATATTCTACATTATATATTCTATATTCGTCTATTTTCTATATTCTATAGTCTTCTATATTCTGTATTCTGTTTTCTATATTCTATGTTTTATACGCTATATTCCACATTCTATATTTTATATTCTTCTATATGCTATAATCTGTACTTGAAGATCAAAGATCACAGCCTTCAGTATGGACTGCACGTCAACATAAAGAAAACAAAAATCCTCAGAACCGGACCAATGAGCAACATCATGATAAATGGAGAAAAGATTGACGTTGTCAAGAATTTCATTTTACTTGGATCCACAATCAACAGCCATGGAAGCAGCAGTCAAGAAATTAAAAGACGCATTGCACTGGGCAAATCTGCTGCAAAGGACCTCTTCAAAGTGTTGAAGAGCAAAGATGTCACCCTGAAGACTAAGGTGTGCCTGACCCAAGCCATGGTATTTTCAATCACATCATATGCATGTGAAAGCTGGACGATGAATAAGGAAGACCGAAGAAGAGTTGACGCCTTTGAATTGTGGTGTTGGTGAAGAATATTGAATATACCATGGACTGCCAAAAGAACAAACACATCTGTCTTGGAAGAAGTGCGGCCAGAACGCTCCTTAGAGGCAAGGATGGCGAGACTGCGTCTTACATACTTTGGGCATGTTGTCAGGAGGGATGAGTCCCTGGAGAAGGACGTCATGCTTGGCAGAGTACAGGGTCAGCGGAAAAGAGGAAGACCCTCAGCGAGGTGGATTGACACAGTGGCTGCAACAATGTGCTCAAGCACAACACCGGTTATAAGGATGGCACGGGGCCGGGCTGTGTTTTGTTCTGTTGTGCATAGGGTCTCTATGAGTCGGAACCGACTCGACAGCACCTAACGACAACAATATTCTATATTATTTTTATTCTGTATTATTCTATATTTATCTATATTGTATATTCTAAATTCTATTTTCTATATTCTATATTTCATATTCTTCTATATTCTATATTCTACATTCTACGCTCTATTCTTCTGTATTCTATATCCTATGTTCTATATTTTATCTTCTATATTCTGTACTCCATATTCTACATTCTACACTCTATATTCTTCTATATACTATATTCTTCTGTATTCTATATTCCTTATTCTTCAATATTCTAAGTTCTATATTCTATTTTCTATCTTCTATATTCTACATTCTAAATTCTGTACTCTATATTCTATGTTTGATATTCTATGTCCTGTGTTCTATGTTCAATCTTCTATCATCTGCTTTCTTCTATCTACTATCTTCAATCTATCTTCTATCGTCAATTTTCTTCTATATTGTATATTCTATGTTCTATATTATATTTTCTATTTTCTTTTGTGTCCTATATTCTATTATCTTCTATATTCTTCTATATTCCATATTCTACAGTCTATATTCTATTTTCCATATTCTATTCTCTTCTATATTCTTCTACATTCTATACTCTATATCCTATAATCTTCTATACTTTTTTCTATATTTTATAATCTACATTCTATTTTCTATATTCAATATTCTATCTTCTATGTTCTATATTCTTCTACATGCTGTATTCTATATTACATGCTGTAATCTATATTCTACAGTCTATATTTTTCTACATTCTATATTCTGTAATCTATATTCTTGAATATTCTATGTTTTATATTGTATCTTCTACATTCTACAGTATATATTCCATATTCTTCTGTATTCTATAATCTATATACTTCTACGTTCTGTTTTCTATATTCTTCTACATTGTATGTCTTATATCTTATATTCTTCTAGATTGTATATTTTATGTCTTATAGTCTATATTCATCAATATTCTATTTTCTATATTCTTTTATATACTGTATTCTTTTATAAACTATATTCTTCTATATTGCATATTCAACATTCTATATTCTACTATATTCTATATACTTCTTATTCTACTGTCTATATTCTATAATCTATATTCTTCTGTATTCTATATTCTGTGTTCTATAATCTATATTCTACATTCTGTATTCTCTATTCTTCTATATTCTGTAATCTATATACTTTTACATTCTATATTCTCTCTTCTATGTTCTGTATTGTATTATCTATATTCTACATTCTACGTTCTTTATTCTATATTCTTCTATATTGTATATTTTATGTCTTATAGTCTGTATTCCATTTTCCTGAATATCCTCTATTCTATATTCTTCTATATTCTATGTTCTATCCTCTATGTTCTATATTCTACATTCTCTTCTCTACATTCTATACTCTTCTGTATTCTATAATCTATATTCTTCTATATTCTACAGTCTACATTATGTATTCTAAATATTTCTACATTCTTTAACTTCTCTCTTTTATATTCTGTATTCTATATTCTACATTCTATTTTCTTGTATGTTCTGTATTCTATATCTAATGTTCTCCACTCTACATTTTATATTCTAAATTTTCCTATAGTCCATATTCTTCTATATTCTACATTCTATAATCTATATTCTCTACCCTATGTTCCATATTCTATATTCTGCATTCTAAATTCTATATTCAATATTCTTCTATATTCTATCATCTATATTCTTCTACATTCTATATTCTGTTTTGTATATTCTATATTCTTCTATATTGTACATTTTATATATCATAGCCTACATTCCATATTCATCAATAGTCTATATTCTCCTATATTCTATATTCCATATTTTCTATCCTATATTCTTCTATATTGTATCTTCTATATTCTGTTCTGTATATTCTATATTCTTCTATATTACATATTCATCAATATTCTATATTCTTCCATATTCTATATTCCATATGCTATATTCTACATTCTAAATTCTTCTTATTCTGTATTCTATATTCTTCTATATATTATATTCCACATTCTACATCTTCTGTATTCTATAATCTATATACTTCTACATTCTATATTCTATAATCTTCTATATTGTATATTTTATATCTTATATTCTATATTCCGTTTTTGTCAATATCCTGTATTCTGTATTCTATATCCTTCTATAGTCTATCTTCTATATTCTTTATTTTATATGCTATATTCTGTTCTCTATATTCTATAATCTATAATCTACATTCTATACTCTATTTCATATTCTGTATTCTACTTTATTTTTCTCTATTCTATATTCTGTATATTCTACGTTCTATATTGTATATGGCTCTATATTCTACATTCTATAATCTAAATTTTTCTTTATTCTATATTCTGTATTCTATATTCCACACTGTAAACTCTATATTCTATATTCCTCAATAATCTATAATATTCTTCTATATTGTATATTCTATATCCTTTATTCTATATTGTATATACCATACTTGTCAATATTCTTTATTCTTCTGTATTCTATCTTCTATATTCTCTAGTCTAGATTCTATATTCTATATTCTATACTCTAATTCTATATTCCAAATCCTATATTCTATGTTCAATATTCTTCAATATTCCATCTTCTATATTTTGTCTTCTATAGTCTATATTCTCTATTCTATATTGTTCTATATTCTACATTCTACATTCTGTATTCTATGTTCTTCTATATGCTATATTCTATATTCTATCTTTAATATTTTGTACTCTATATTCTATGTCCTATATTCTGTATTCTATATTCTTCCAAATACTGTATGCTTCTATGTTCTATGTTCTGTATTCCATATTCTGTATTCTACATTCTACGTTCTATATTCTTTTTTATATATTTTTCCATATTCTATATTCTATGTTTTACATTCTATATTCTTCTATTTCTGTATTGTATATACTAAATTTTATATTCTATACTCTGAATTCTACATTCTATATCCTACATTCAACATGCTATATTCTTTATTCTACATTCTTCTCTATTCTAAATTCTTCTCTATTCTACATTCTATATTCAATACTCTATGTTTGCTGTTCTATATTCTGTACACCATATTCTTCTCTATTCTATATTCTGCATTCTTCTATATTCTATGGTCTTCTATATTCTATATTCTACATTTACTTTCTATATTCTATATTCTGCTACATTCTCTATTCTATGTACTGTATTCTATATTCTACATTCTGCATTCTATATTCTATTTTCTATAATCTATATACTTGTACAGTCTGTATTCTATATTCTTCTATATTGTATATTTTATTTCTTATATTCTTTTTGCCATATTCATCAATATTCTATAGTCTTCTAAATACTATGTTCTTCTATGTTCCGTATTCTACACTCCATATTCGATTTTCTACATTCTATATTTTATATTCTAGAAGCTACATTCTATATTTATCTATATCCTATAATCTTTATACTTCTATATTTTGTATTCTATAATCTTCTATATTGTACTTTTATGTCTTATATTCTATATTCTATACTCTTCTGTGTTCTATCTTCTATTCTCTATGTTCTTTATTCTATATTCTGTACTCTATATTCCATATTTTATAAACTATACTGTTCTATTTTATATATTCTGTATTCTATATTCAATACTGTACATTCTATATACTTCTATTTTTTATATTTTATATTCTACCACATTATATATACTATATTCCACACTCTACACGCCATATTCTATATTCCTCTATATGCTATAATCTATATTCTTCTATATTCTACATTCTATATTCTTCATTTCACATTCTGTATTCTTCTATATTCTACATTCTAAATACTATAGTCTATATTCTACACTCTAAATTCTTCAATATTCTACATTCTTCTATATATTCTACATTCTTCTATATTCTGCTTTATTCTATATCGTATATCCTATACTATTCTATACTCCATATTCTTGTATAATCTATATCCTAATTTCTGTACTCTTCTATATTCTATATCCTATATTCTTCTATATTCTATATACCTCTATATCTTTATTCTTCTATATTCTATATCCCACATTCCATATTCTATATTCAATATTCTATGTTGTATGTTCTATATTCTTCTATGTATTATATTCTTCTATATCTATATTCCATATTCTTTATTCCATATTCTGTATTCTTCTGTATTCTATATTCTATACTCTACATTCTATATTCTACATTCTTTATTCTGTATTCTTCTATATACTAAAATCTATATTCTATGTTCTATATTTTATACATTCTGTGTTATATATTCTATATTCTTCTATTTTCTATATTCTGTATTCCACATTCTATATTCTTCTGTATGCTATAATCTATATTCTTCTATAGTCTATATTTTATGTTCTGTATTATTCTATATACTGTATTCTTTATTCATATTCTACATTCTGTATTTTTCATTCTTCTATATTCTACACTCTATATTCTATATTCTTCTATATTCTGTATCCTACATTCTATATTCCATATTCTTCAATATTCTATATTCTTCTATATTCTGTACTCTATATTCTACATTCTAAATTCTGTATTTAACATTCTTCTATATTAAATATTCTGTGCTGTATAGTCTATATTCTTCTATAGTCTATATTTGATATTCTTTGTGCTGTATTCTATGTTCAATCTTCTATCTCCTATCATCTTGTGTCTTCTATCTACTATCTTCTATTGTCTTCTATATTTGATATTATATTTTCTTCTGTTTTCTATATTCTTGTGTCCTGTATTCTATTGCCTTCTATATTCTATATTCTCCTCTATTCTATGTTCTACTATATTCCATATTCTGCTATATTCTATGTACTTCTATATTCTGTGTTCCATATTCTATATCTATTTTCTATATCTTTCTATATTCTATATTCTTCTGTATTTTTATTCTATATTCTACATTCTATACTTTATAATCAATATTCTGTTTTATGCCATGTTCTATATTCTTTTATATACTATATTCTTGTATATTCTGTATTCCATAATCTATATTCCATATTCTTCTATATTCTAAATTCTCTGTTCTTTGTTCTATATTCCTTATTCTACATTCTACGTTGTATACTCTATATTCTTCTATATTCTATAACCTATATACTTCTACAGTCTGTATTCTGTATTCTATTTTTTATTCTTCTAAATTGTATATTTTATATCTTAAATTCTATATTTGTCAATATTCCATATTCTCCTATATACTATATTGCATATTCCATATTCTACTATATTTAATATTCTATATTCTCTTTTCTATAATCTATATTCTTCTATATTCTATGTTCTACATTCTTCTGTATTCTATAATCTATATACTTTTAAATTCTATGTTCTGTGTTCTGTAATATATATTCTATATTCTACATTCTGTATTCTTTATATTCCTCTATATTGTATATTTCATGACTTATATTCCGTGCTCTATAGTCCATTTTCGTGAATATCCTATATTCTTCTATATTCTATTTTCTATCTTCTATGTTCTGTATTCTATATTGTATGTTCTGTGCTCTATATTCTATAATCTATATTCTACAGTCTGTATTATATATTCTAAATTCGTCTATATTCTTTATTCTTCTCTATTCTGTATTATATGTTCTGTGTTCCACATTCTACATTCTATATTCTACGTTCTTCTATATTCTACATTCTGTATTCTATATTTTTTATTCTATATTCAACATGGTAAACTCCATATTCTGTGTTCTATAATCTATATTCTTTTATATTCTATAATCTACATTCTATATTCTTGAATAATCTTATAATCTATATTCTTCTATATTGTATATTCTATATACAATATTCTTCTATATTCTCTCTTCTACATTCTGTAGTCTATATTCCTCTATATGCTATATTCCACATTCTATATCCTATATTTTATATGCTATGTTCTTCTACTTTCTCTATTATATATCTTCTGCATTCTAAATTCTTCTATAATGTATATTCCATATTCTTTTATATTCTATAATTTTCTATATTGTATATTCCTGTATATTCAGTATTCTATATTCTTCTACATTCTATACACATCTACATTCTATACTCTATATTCCATATTCTATACAATTCTGTATTCAATATCTATATTCTTTTATATTCTATGTTCTATTTTCTTCTATATAATATATTCTTCTGTATTCTATATTCTACATTCTGTATTCTTCTATATTCTATATTTTCTATAATCTATGTTCTATATTTTATATTCTTCCATATTCCATAATTTGTAATTCTCTAATTTGTATATTCTACATTCTATATTCTAATTTCTTCTATATATTCTATATTCCACATTCTACTTTGTAAATTCTATATTCTATACTCTTCTATATTCTACTATACGCTATATTCTAGTTTCTAGATTCTTGATCCTACATTCTATATTCTGTTTTCTGTATTCTATATTCCACATTCTTCATTCTATATTCTTCTATATTCTGTATACTATAATCTATATTCTTCTATAATGTATATTCTATACCCCATATTCTACTATATTTTATATTCTATATTCTTCTATTTTCTCTATTCTATATTTTGTATTCTTCTATATTCTATACACTATATTCTTCTGTATTCTATTTCTCTATAGTCTATATCCTTCTATATTCTAGATTTTATTTTCTACATTATTCTACATTCTATTTTCTTTTATATTCTGTATTCTATCTTCTGTGTTCTGTTCTATATTCTATATTCTTTTATATACTATATTCTTCAATATTCTATATCCTATATTCTGTATTCTATATTCTTCTATATTCTACATTCTATATTTTTTATATTATTTAATCTATATTCTTGTATATTCTATATGCTACATTCTATATTCTAAATTCTTTAATATTCTGTATTCTACATTCTATATTCTTCTATTTCCTATACTATATTATTCTATATTCTGTATTGTATATTCCACATTATGCATTCTATATTCTATATTCTGTATTCTATACTCCATATTCTACACTCAACATTATATATTCAAAAATTTTCTATATTCTTCCGTATGCTATATTCTGTGTTGTTTTCTACATTCTACACTCTATATTCTGTATTCTTATATTCTATAACCTATATTCATCTGTATTCTCGTCTACATTCTAAATTCTTCTATATTCTATAATCTATGTACTTCTGCATTCTGTATTCTATAGCACATTCTACATTTTATATATTTTATTCTGTATTCCATATGTCATAATTCTGTATTCTAATATCTTCTATATACTGTATTCTTCTACTTTCTCTAATTCATATTTCTTAAACTGTATTCCATATTCTACACTCTACATTCTATAATCCTTCTATATTCTGTTCTATATTGTATTTTCTAAATTCTATATTCTTCTATGTTCTATATTCTTTTATATTCTATTTCTACATTTTTCCATATTCTAGGTTCTATATTCCATACTCTGTGTTCTATATTGTATATCCAAAGTTCTATATTCTGTATTCTTTATTTTTCTGTATACTATATTTTTCAGTATGTTATATTCTATGTTCCATAATCTATACTCTATATGCTATATTCTACATTCTGTATTCTTCTATATTCTATATTTTACATTCTACATTCCATAATTTTCCATATTCTATAATCTGTATCCTCTAGTCTTTATACTATATTTTATATTCTGTATTCTACTTTCTATATTCTAAATTCTGTATTCTGTGTTCTTCTCTAATCTATATTCTGTATTCTATAGTCTTCTACTGAGTATATTCTAGAATGTATATTCTATATTCTTATGTATTCTATATTCTAATGCTTCTATATTCTTCCATATTCTGTATTCTTCAATATTCTGTGTTCCACATTCTACTATATGCTTTTTCTTGTATTTTCTATAGCCTTCTATATTCTAAATTTATATTCGATATTCTTCTATATTCCGTATTCTATATTCTTCTGTAATGTATATATTCTTCTATATTCCATATTCTTGTATATTTTATATTCTGTTTTCTATATTCTTTTATATTCTGTATACTATCTTCTGTGTTCTGTGTTCTCTGTTCAATATTCTTCTGTATATCGTTCTATATTCCATATTCCACATTCTAAATTCTATGTTCTATATTTTCCTATATCCTATATTCCATACTCTCTATTCTATATTCGATGTTCTATGTTCTATGTTCTTCTCTATTCTATATTCCATATTCTATATTCTACATTCTAAAATCTTCTATATTCTACATTCTGTATTCTAGATTCTATATTTTTCTATGTTCTATATTCAATCTTCTATTTTCTATATTTTTACGTATACTATATTTTTGTGTATCCGATATTCCATATTTTTATACTGTATTCAACATTCTATATTCTTCTATATTCCATATTCTATATTTCCTGTATTCTATATTTTACATTCTACATCCTATATTCCATTATCTTCCATATTGTCTAACGTATAATCTTCTATATTCTATAATCTATATTTCTCTTAATTCTTCACTCTATATTTTGCATTCTATATTCTGTATTCTACATTGTACACTTTATATTCTTCTGTGTTCTATATTCTAATTTGTATTCTATTTTCTTCTATAGCCTGTATTCTGTATGCTATATTCTTCTATAATGTATATTCTATATTCCAAATACTCTATACACTATATTCTTCTATTTTCAATGTTCCTTTATATTGTGTATTCTATCCTCAGTGTTCTATGTTCCATATTCTATATTCTGTTTTAAATTCTCTAGATTCTATAATCTATGTTCTTCTATATTGTATATTTTTGTATATTCTGTAATCCATACTTTGTATTCTATATTCTTCTACATACAATATACTCCTATATACTATATTGTATTTTTCATATACCATATTCTATATTCTGCAATCTATATTTTAAATTCTTTTATATTTTATGTTCTGTATTCTATATTCTCCATTCTAAATTCTATATTCTTCCTTATTCTTCTATATTCTATATTTTTCTATATACTATATTTTTCTGTATTCTATTTCATATTCTACATTCTTCCTTCTATATTCTTCTATATTGTGTATTCTTTCTTTTACATCCTATATTCTATATTCCATTATCTTCTATATGCTATAATCTATATTCTTCTATTTTCTGTGTTCTTTATACTTTATTTTATATTCTATATTTTGTATTCTACATTCTATGTTCTATATTCTATATTTTTCTATACTCTACATTTTCTATATTCTACATTCCATACTCTGTGTTCTGTATTCAATGTTCTTTTCTATATTCTATATTTTTCTATATAATTTTCTGTATTCTATATTCTACATTCTACACTATAGTCTTCATTGTCTGTATCATATATTCTTCTATATTGTATATTCTGTATTTCACATTCTACATTCTATATTCCATAATCTTCCATATTCTATAATGTATAATCTCTACATGATGTACTTTTTATTCTATATTTTATATTCTACATTCTATATTTTTCTATCTTCCATTGTATTCTATATTCAAAGTTTTCTATTTTTTATAATTTTCTGTATTCTTATTGCCTATTCTGTAAACTATATTCTTTATTCTATATTCTCTTATATTCCATCTTCTATATTTAATTCTACATTCTATATTCCAGAACCTTCTTTATTCTATAATCTATATTCTTCTATATTCTTTGTTCTCTATATTTTTTATTCTATAGTCTGTATTCTACATTGTACGTACTCTATTGGATATTCTATATTTATCTGTTCTATATTTTCCTTTATTCTCTATTCCATACTCTGTATTCTATATTCCATATTCGATGTTCTATATTCTGTAGTTTTTATATCCAATATTCTTCTGTATTCTACATTCTATAGTCCATATTCTATATTCTGCATTCTATATTCTTCTATATTCTGTGTTCTATACTCTTCTACATCCTTATTCTACATTCTATATTCTTCTGTTATAATCTATATTCTTCTATCTGCTATATTCTATGTTCTAAATTCTATACTCAATATTCTACAGTCCACATTCTATATTCTAAATTTTTCAATATTCTTTATTCTTCTCTATTGTTCTCCATTCTACATTCCATTTCCTTCTATATTATATATTCTACATTTCTCTGAATTCTATATTCTTCTATATTCTATATTTTTTATTGTATATTCTACCTTCTAATCTCTATATTCTATATTCTTCTGTAATCCAATATTCTCTGTTCTACATTCTATATTCTTCTATATTTTGTAATCTATATTCTTCTACTTTATTCTCTATTCTTCAATAGTGTATATCCTATACCCTATATTCCCTATTTGTCAATATTCTATTTTCTTCTCCATTCTATCTTCTATATTCTGTAGTCTGTCATCTATTTGCTTTACTCCTCTATATTCTGTATTCTATATCCTGTATCTTCTATATTCTAAATATATACTGTTTTCCTATATTCTGTGTTCTATATTTTGCAATATTCTATATTCTCCTATAATTATATTCTACATTCTCCTATTTTCCATATTTCATATTCTTCTATACTCTATATTCTTCTATTTTCTTTTATATTCTCTATTGTACCTTCTATGTTCTGTGTTCTTCTATATACTATATTCCTCTATATACTATAGTCCATATTCTATATTCTACATTCTAAATTCTTCTATATTGTGTATTTTACATTCTAAATTTTATATTCTTCTATGTTCTATATTCCTTTATATTCTATGTCTATATTTT